>NW_013670683.1:71475-78086 GCF_000517525.1 Limulus polyphemus | reverse complement strand
TATATTCTTGGATATGGAACATGTAGTGTGGACGACATATTATAATATATTCTCCTATTCTTGGATATGGAACATGTAGTGTGGACGACATATTATAATATATTCTCCTATTCTTGGATATGGAACATGTAGTGTGGATGACATAATATAATATATTCTCCTATTGACTTTTTACTGACTATCAGTTAGTCTGACAAGGAAATAAGTAAGGATTAGTGTACAATTTGGTTTTGTTTCAGCATATATATATTTCATTACCTGTGAACATCACATAATTTAAACTTAACTTACATGATGAGCTACATCAAGACACTTCTTACAAAATTTATTGTTTTTTTTTTATCACAGTACATAAGAATCATTTATGTTTTGAAACAGGACAGTTACTATCATACCTTACTTTAATATTTCAAAAACACAAACTACAAAAAATTTAATGGCTTGCTGAAAATAGTTTTCATAATTCAGTAACTATTACTACAGAGAAAGCTGTTTGAAAAAATACACCCAATTTAAAATATGTTTTATAATAGATAAGAACGGCTAAAATGAAAAACACAGGATACTGCATATGGTTTGTAGATGATAAGTTTAATAAGGCTTATCACGCTAAAGTACCACCTTCTTACAGTTAGCATTTTTAATGTATCTTAGAACTTTAATTCAAAGCTAGACTTTTACTGATGTGTGTATCAGTCTGAAAACACTACAAGTCACGTTTTTTTTCCTTCAGTTAAATGATTGGTTTTTTGTATGTGATTTGTTACCAGCACTAACCTGCAGTCGTTGCAAATACCCTAAAGGCACTAAAACCACTTCGTGGAAAACTAACATGCTCTAAACTGTTGAACGACAAGCAGTATTCAGTAATGTGTAGAAACAGTCTGTATGTCAGTAAACTCTCTCTGAACAACACCTTTGTTTAGTGTTTTACATTGACCTCATCATTCACTCGAATCAGTATACAATAATAGGAATAAAATCATCTGCTAACTGAAATAGTTAGACTACTGGAAAAAGATAAAGTATGTTAGCAAGTTGGTATTCACCCCATTCTTATTACAGTTCATACCTTTCTGTAATGGTATTGTGTTTGTTTGTAATTAAGCACAAAGCTACACAATGGGCTATCTGTGCTCTGCCCACCACGGATATCGAAACCTGGATTCTAGCGTTGTAAGTCCGCAGACATACCGCTGTGCCACTGGGAGGCTGGTATTGTGTAAAAGCATACTTGAATAATATTATGCTGATATTTATTTGTGTGTCCTGGTAAAACCAATAAACTTTGGCATAAGATTTCAGCTGCTATCTGAGACTGCAGAAAACATAATATTATATACACGAAACACAGAGATCTTGGAAATGTTTGCTGGTAAATGGTGAAAACATACTATTACATATATGACACAATATTCTTTTTACATTGAATGTTTTTAGTGCTTGCTGAGAATGCAAGCTAAATATTAAAATTTCAGCTTTATTAACTGGCCACTTATCGTTGATTTACTAATATAAAACAAAATAAGTAATATACAATTAATATATCAGCAGAAGCTGGTTTCTGTTTGTATCTGTCCATGCATTCATCTGTCACCCATTTGAAAAGCTGTGCACGCAGACAAAGCTTAACATCCACTTTTGAAATGACAGGAGAACAGACATGAATAATGTTGATGTCAAATTTTATTTCATAAATTGTTAGGAATTAATGAAACCATCATTCACATTTCAAAATGTGACGTAACTTAAAGAATAAAAATGTAGATTTACCGTATGTTATTGTTGAGCGGCTTTTAGCATGACTGAAATGATAAACAATTACTTTTCGTGGTGGGAGGTATAAGTAGCTCGAAGATTTGGTTCTGAGTGAAACCAAGAATGGAACACAATTAACCTTTTTAAAGTCCATGAAATAATTTAAATTGATAAACTAACTTAAACTTTTCCCATCACTGGGGACGGGTACTTTTGCTAGATTAACAGGGGACGGGTACTTTTGCTTGTTATATTATATTACTTTTCCACAATTCTTTATTGTTTCTAGTAATTCATTCTGCAAATTGGCTATTTATATTTTTGGGATACACATATTTAATCTTTTATATGCACTGCTAATATAGTGACAGTTGTTGTTGGAAAAATGTTAATTATTCTGTACCATGGATGTAGACTTTACATAAAAACTTTGGAAGGGAGCGTGAATCCGAATCCAGGTCCCAATAGCCCTGCCTAATGTTTGTATATTTCCACATGTGGTACACTACATTTAGCATCATTTGGAAAAAGCATCAAATACTATTTATCGTCACAGAACGATACACCGTGGTATTAAAGTTACAGTGTTGTAATAAGGTATAAATCTTGATTATTTAAGTTATAAAGAGAGTATAAAGTACAAAGTTAATGGCAACAGGACAATTATAAAATGTTATTTTGTTGCCCAAATATTCAAGACATTGTCAAGAACAAATGATTATATCTTTTCTCTTTTATTTCCTTTAGCCTGTTGTAAGTACCTTTATGACAGCCCGATCAGTGGCTTTGTGCCTAAACAAAAACCTTTCCCTCCCCAAAAACAAGCTTCTATTCATTAGTGTCAAATGATTTTTCCAATTTATCAACAGCTAAGTTGTGAATTTATTTATGTGATTTTAAGAAGCTTTTGTACACAGTTAAGTAGTCTGAAAAATTGAAACAGTGAGTTCATCTGGCAATAGTGAACCTCTGAATCAGTTATTACTTAGTTACTAATAAAGTTGACACTTGGTTATTGCCAAGATGTCACAAAACAATACCCTTTTCTGGTTGTATGCAATATTAATGAAATTGAAAGTGTGCTATTTGACTAAATCAAACCCAAGGGTTTCATTCTTGCTTGGAATTAGCTATATCAGATGACATGATTATCGAAGTTATCAAGAATCTGTGGGAACCTTGTCAAAATATCAGTGGTGTCTGACATACAATATAACAAAAAAAATCAGTCTATCTTCAAATGTAATCATAAATTGTTCCATTTTATGACAGTAAAATAATCTTTAAAATGATGGAAATTTTATACATATGTCTGCCCAATAAGACCGTCAGGTATGTGTGAAACAATAGTAAGTTATGTACTAACCATTACGTACTGTATTTCACAAGAACATATTTACACACAAGGAAGTCTTGTTTTGTTAACAACAGTAAGTTATGTACTTACCATTACATACTGTATTTGACAAGAACATATTTACACACAAGGTAGTCTTGTTTTGTTAACAACAGTAAGTTATGTACTTACCATTACGTACTGTATTTGACAATCATAGTGACGAAGTAACTTGCATATCACACCATGTGTTGTCATAGTGAAGTAACTTGCCTTAATATCACACCATGTGTTGCCATTGTGATGAAGTAACTTGCATATCACACCATGTGTTCTTTGTTATGAAGCAACATGTTTTATTATCACATCATGTGTTGTCATTGTGATGAAGTAACTTTAATATCACACCATGTGTTCTTTGTGATGAAGTAACTTTCTTATTACTCCATATATTGCCATTGTAATTTTTTGCACGGTGTTGTATCATTCAGAAGTTTGTTTTTCTTGTTTAGGCCTTATTTTACTTACTGGGTGACAACTGTGCAAATATTGATTACTGTGATCTCCTTAGCTGTGTATGGGTTTGGACCAGTGGGGTTCCATAAAACACAGCGATCCAGTCAGGTATGTCTGTCTGTGTACAATAAAAACTCACTCTTCTTTCTTACTTTCATTAGTATTTATAGTTTTTTTTTCATTGCGAACGTTTTAAGCTGTGTTGAAATGTTTGTTAAAAACAAGACTACCTTGTGTGAAATTATGTTCCAACACATGGTGTGATATGCAAGTTACTTTATCACAATGGCAACACATGGTGTGATATTAAAGCAAGTTACTTTGTCACAATGACAACACATGGTGTGATATTCAAGTTACTTTATCACAATGGCAACACATGGTGTGATATGCAAGTTACTTTATCACAATGGCAACACATGGTGTGATATTAAAGCAAGTTACTTTATCACAATGGCAACACATGGTGTGATATTAAAGCAAGTTACTTCATCACAATGGCAACACATGGTGTGACATTAAAACAAGTTACTTCATCACAATGGCAACACATGGTGTGACATTAAAACAAGTTACTTCATCACAATTACAACACATGGTGTCATTGTGATGAAGTAACTTTAATATCACACCATGTGTTGTCATTGTGATGAAGTAACTTGCTTTAATGTTACACCATGTGTTGTCATTGTGATGAAGTAACTTGCTTTAATGTTACACCGTGTGTTGTCATTGTGATAAAGTAACTTGCTGTAATGTCACACCATGTGTTGCCATTGTGATGAAGGAACTTGCTTTAATGTCACACCATGTGTTGCCATTGTGATGAAGTAACTTGCATATCACACCATGTGTTGTCATTGTGATGAAGTAACTTGTTTTAATATCATACCATGTGTTGTAATTGTGATGAAGTAACTTGCATATCACAATGTTACACCATGTGTTGTCATTGTGATGAAGTAACTTGCTTTAATGTTACACCATGTGTTGTCATTGTGATGAAGTAACTTTAATATCACACCATCTGTTGTCATTGTGATGAAGTAACTTGCTTTAATGTCACACCATGTGTTGTCATTGTGATGAAGTAACTTTAGTATCACACCATGTGTTAAAACAAGTTACTTCATCACAATGACAACACATGGTGTAACATTAAAACAAGTTACTTCATCACAATGACAACACATGGTGTAACATTAAAGCAAGTTACTTCCTCACAATGACAACACATGGTGTAACATTAAAGCAAGTTACTTCATCACAATGACAACACATGGTGTAACATTAAAGCAAGTTACTTCATCACAATGACAACACATGATGTGATAAGCACTTCAACACAATTACAATACACAGTTTGAGTTACTTCATCACAATGACAACACATGATGTGATAAGCACTTCAACACAATTACAATACACAGTTCGAGTTTTTTATCACAATGGCATATAATAAAAAATAATACCATGATCCATACGTGGAAATAATTTTATACAGAAGAAGGTAATCATTTCTTTAAGACAAATCAAGTCAATGTGACACAAAGTGCAGAATAACTAAAAGGAGGATGTCATGAAATTGGAACAAATTTTTTTGTCTCAAATGGTGTCTTTTTCCAATACGGATTAAACAGCCAAGTCACACAGTAAAATGATTTGGGTACAAAATACCTATTATTGAGTTACTGATAACAGAGAAGGCAGTCTGGCAGATGTTTCCAATAAAGGCTTTTCCAAATTTTGGAAATATATAATAGAATTGACAGTTACTTTTATAATACAGCAACAGCTGAAAGCACATTCAACACTATCATATCTCAAACCCTGAACTCTTCAATCTACAGCTAAACATACCAACAACTAGGCTACACCTAGACTGACTGTAACATGAAACTACAACCTTTGTTTTACCAGCTAAACACACCAACAACTAGGCTACACCTAGACTGACTGTAACATGAAACTACAACCTTTGTTTTACCAGCTAAACACACCAACAACTAGGCTACACCTAGACTGACTGTAACATGAAACTACAACCTTTGTTTTACCAGCTAAACACACCAACAACTAGGCTACACCTAGACTGACTGTAACATGAAACTATAACCTTTGTTTTATCAGCTAAACACACCAACAACTAGGCTACACCTAGACTGACTGTAACATGAAACTACAACCTTTGTTTTACCAGCTAAACACACCAACAACTAGGCTGCACCTAGACTGACTGTAACATGAAACTTGAACCTTTGTTTTATCAGCTAAACACACCAACAACTATGTTTACACCTAGACTGACTGTAACATGAAACTACAATCTTCTCTGTCAAATCAGTTAGTATACAATGATCAAAAATTTCCAACAGATTGTTTTAGGAAAATATGTTTCAATTGGTATTTATTCAAACAGAAATACAGATATTTAAAGAATAGAGGGTTTCACATTACTATACAACTACTATAAAAAACAAGGCTTGCCCCAGCATGAATTGACATGTGATGTGTACAAAATCAAGTAGTTAAGCTGTTAAATGAACACAGATACCATGCATCGCAATTCTTAAGAAATTTTGTAGTTCCTGACAAGTCTTCAACTTTAAATCAAGTAGTTAAACTGTTAAATGAACACAGATACCTGACAAGTCTTCAACTTTAAATCAAGTAGTTAAACCGTTAAATTAACACAGATACCATGCATCTCAATTCTTAAGAAATTTTGTAGTTCCTGACAAGTCTTCAACTTTAAATCAAGTAGTTAAATATTTATCATATTTCAACGAACAAAATTGACACTAACAAATCCAACAACAGCACATTACACTGCAGTTTACCTTTTGTTCCTGAAACCAGCTCAAGAATTATCCACACTTGGACTAGACTAGCCAGTAAACACAATATTCCTGTCAACGTCAAATTTTCACGAAAACCCGGCCCAAAAATAAAATCGTTACTAAACAAAAATTATTTAGAATCGCACAATACCAACGTCATT
>NW_013670683.1:68807-70576 GCF_000517525.1 Limulus polyphemus | reverse complement strand
TGCTGTTATGTTAAACTTATATTAAAGTTTTTCTTCATTACCCATTTAAGCCGTCTCCAGCCATTATATTTCAACAATTGTTTGTACAAACCTTCATTGATTATTCTCAAACAGTTTTATTTCCACGAATAAGGTTAGCATGTTCAGTGACAGGATTCAAACCTGGGGCCCACAGATTGTGAGTCTAACACCAGGCTATGCCACACCCATGAGTAAGGTAAAGCCAACTCTTGTTTTTTTTACTATAATGATACAATAATGTGCTTTTTTTTTACATTTGACAAGAATTACTAGAACAGGAAAGTGGAAAAATGTCTTACTAACTTCATAAAAATTGACAAATAAAAAACTGTACTGAAAAAAAAGGGACTTTTCTAAATGATATTGTAGATAATGCATTGCACATAAAGTAGTTTCACTGCAAAGCAAACACTGTGGAGAAATAACAGGTACATTATTATCTAAGTTAAACAAAACAACCCTACTCTAAACCAACACCCTGGGGTGCCAAGATATCTCTTCTAAGTCGTGCAACAATATCCAGTCATGTGACCTCTTTGTTCCATACTCAGTATATATATATCTGTCAGTGTAAACTACTTGTACCTGATGATGACAAAACCTTGTACATTTGCTGTTATGTTAAACTTATATTAAAGTTTTTTCATTACCCATTCAAGCCGTCTCCAAGCATTATTATCTAAATTTGTTTCTCATACATCGATATTTCATGTTCTAAACTGCTCAACCTGCATATTATTAAAGATCACCTTCACATATGTTTGTAGAAATGAGGTACCGGTTCATATGTAAGCCAAGTGAACAAGAGGGAACTTCTCAACAAGCTATTCAATCATGATGCTTCAATTAAACTAATCCCAGGATTTGACTTCAAACTTTGTTCAAAAACTTCTCATCATATTCTATTTATCTGCCAAAATATAGCATGCATGATTGGGAAAAATACAGAATATACATTCAGACTACTAACCACAAACAGTTATACAAGACTCGTAAACTGACAATTGACACAATTTTTTTCTATCCTATTAAACGCTGACAATGTTAAATTTATTTTAGAATTTTACGTAGATTAAGTCCTGTCTAACAGCAGTTCTGATACAAGTACCACATGTTATTACTAATATCAAATAACCACAAGACTTCCATGTACACTGTTACTTGCGATAAAACTTTTTAAAATTGTATACAAAAATATATTAATTGAGATTTACACAATAACAAAAGACACAGTTACAGTTGAGCAGCTTTAGACTTACCTACTATCTTCTATATCATCAAGTTGTTCTTTGACCTCTGAAGTAATGCGGTCTTTTCGAAAACTTCTTTTTAAAAGGTTTCCTACTACTCCCATTCCATACTCTCTTCTGTTCGAGTTATCAGATGCTTTACTTAGCACCTGGAACACATACAACAAAACATATACTTTTCAATTTGCTAGCAAGATGGCTTGCAAGTTTTAAAAAAATATTCCTCATGCATCCTAGACAGTTAAAGTTTAGCAAGGATCATTTTAAAGCTGATGTAACTGATACATATACACGTATAGATAAAAGTAAGGATCATTTTAAAGCTGATGTAACTGATACATATACACGTATAGATAAAAGGATCATTTTAAAGCTGATGTTACTGATACATATACATGTATAGATAAAAGTAAGGATCATTTTAAAGCTGATGTAACTGATACATATACACGTATAGATAAAAGGATCATTTTAAAGCTGATGTAACTGATACATATA
>NW_013670683.1:62156-68155 GCF_000517525.1 Limulus polyphemus | reverse complement strand
GATCATTTTAAAGCTGATGTAACTGATACATATACATGTATAGATAAAAGTAAGGATCATTTTAAAGCTGATGTAACTGATACATATACATGTATAGATAAAAGTAAGGATCATTTTAACGCTGATGTAACTGATACATATACACGTATAGATAAAAGTAAGGATCATTTTAAAGCTGATGTAACTGATACATATACATGTATAGATAAAAGTAAGGATCATTTTAAAGCTGATGTAACTGATACATATACACGTATAGATAAAAGTAAAGATCATTTTAAAGCTGATGTAACTGATACATATACAAGTATAGATAAAAGTAAGGATCATTTTAAAGCTGATGTAACTGATACATATACATGTATAGATAAAAGTAAGGATCATTTTAAAGCTGATGTAACTGATACATATACACGTATAGATAAAAGTAAGGATCATTTTAAAGCTGATGTAACTGATACATATACACGTATAGATAAAAGTAATAACAATGCAGATCACCTACCAAGGGTTAATTGCACTTTATATAAGAATCATGTTCCAGGTGCGGTTCTGCCCTCGTTAATGTTTCCTCCATCGTTCACCGTGTCTAATCTGATTGCTATGATTATGTAATATTGTAATTTACTGTATGTGCACGTCTGTTTCCAAAACCACATTTAAGCAAAACAAAGGTATTCAAGTTCACTGAGGCTGCATAAGGGAACTTTACAGGTACGTGGTCAAATGAGATTGTTGCGATTCTAGTTTCACTGGCCATTGTTTTCATCAAAACAGCTGCTGATTTTGAGCTGTGGATGAAGGGTGGTAAATTTTTGGCTTTTAAACCTTCAACTGTACGTCCCTGTTTATTATTTTATCAATGGTTCTAGGCAGATATGTCTAGCTTCACCATATTATTTTGGGTTGAAAGGTTCTCTTTCATAACCATACCCCCTATTTTGCAGATAAGTATTTTGTTCAGAATTAGCTTGTAGCAAGGTTTCAGATTCCAATATTGTTCTAAATGCATGTTTCTCTGCTCATATGGGGAATACTGAAAGCTTCTGCCCTCAAAATGTTGTGTCCTTTGATATCATTCCAATCTATCTATATGAACATCTTTCATTGGAAAAGGCTGTGATACGTTCCTCCAGCCATATACCTACCCATGGCTGCATTACACATGAAGTAGTTGGAAATTCACCATGAACCAAATACATTGGTAATATTGTAGATGGTGCCACAGCTTACATCTACAGCAACACATCATTCCATTAACATATACAACTCCTTCGAAAAGTGACTAACATTCTGTATGCTGCCTCTATTTTGTACGTTAACAAGAATGTTCTCCTTAGTTAATTCCAGATTTCAACTAAAAAAACTTATTAATAAGTTAGCAACATTTATCATTTTAAGCATAAAATAAGTATATTATTTGAAATAGTTACATTGTAAACATTTTTACAAATGGTTTTGTATAGATCATGTTATCTTTTTCCCATTGAAAATTATATAACCATCTGTTTCTCTACTCAATATTTAACACTAGACTATAAAAAAACTGCTCCATTTATCCAAGTTCTCCTGTTTTAAACAGTAATGGAACTACTATTTACTAACAACAGTCACTGTACATACCCTCTCCCAAATTTGCTGCCTAGGCTCTGAAGGAGAAGGTTCAGCTGCTACTGACGGTCTGTACCACACTCGGACTTCGTCACTAAATATTTAAGAGATACCAGTAACTGTTACACCTACTGCCTTTGTTCTTATGCAAATAACCTTTCTTAATTATGTTCCTAAGTTATCTTTATAAGAACCATAACGTGCAGTTATTTTAACTCTATTTGCATGGGTGGGGGTCAAAGTGTGCATGCTACAACCTTTTACAGAGTACCGTTCAACATGGTATTATGTATTTGATGGCGGTTATCAACTTCATTTTGCACCACACTGTTGATTTAGCAACATTTTATGGTAAGCGAGATTAAAAAACCACATACAGTGTACAGGAATACTGAAGAAAAACTGTAGGTATGTATTTCAGAAGATTATTCAAATACAATATGAACATGGTACGATGAATAAAAGTATTTATATTCTTCACTTGAATATCACCTTTCAATATGATTTGTCTGAATCAGACAGACAGACATTAACAATTCATAGATATATCCTGAATACAAATATTTTTGTGTAAAGCAGAATTGTACATTTTATTAAAAGCTTGACACGTTTCGCATAGATAGAATCAGTAAATTTGGAATTATAGTCAACATCCCTCCTCCAAAAAGGGATTTATTTATTTTTTGTTTTGTTTAGAATTAAGCACAAAGCTACACAATGGGATATCTGTGCTCTGCCCACCACGGGTATCGAAACCAGGTTTATAGCGTTGTAAGTCCGCAGACATACCGCTGTGCCACTGCCCCCCCCCAAAAAAAGATTGATTTATTTGACCAATTCATGAAATAAGATACAAACTGTAATTCCAAACATTTTTGTCCTATTCCTTGGTAACAGTATTTAATTGTTGCATTATGTTTACAACAATTTAATTTCACATAATTAGTGACATAATCAAACACCAAGTACATCACTGCATATCTTGGTTTTTAGTAATATACTAAAAATGTTTAATACATTACTTAAAAACTGTTCGTATTTTACTTTGTTTTCAATTAGTTAAAATCACTGTATCAACACATAATAACAATGTATTATTTTTTTTAAATCATGTTTTTTTTACCTTGTTTTTGTGGACAAACAACTAACTTTTTTCACAAATAATAACTTGTCTTTTCATTCTGCTTCTGTGACTTAATACTAGGTAGTAAAAATATGACAACACCTGATATGAAAACAGCAATGTTACATTACAAACATTTAAAAATGACCCCCATGAACATCTTAAATATCATGTTACTGGTCAGAAACATTACAGTAAAAGTAAACAAAAATGGCCCCATGAACATCTTAAATATCATGTTACTGTTCAGAAACATTACAGTAAAAGTAAACAAAAATGGCCCCATGAACATCTTAAATATCATGTTACTGTTCAGAAACATTACAATAAAAGCAAACAAAAATGGTCCTCATGAACATCTTAAATATTATTTTACTACCCAAAAATGTTACACGAAAAACATTTAAAAATGGCCCCATGAACATCTTAAATATCATGTTACTGAATGTATTGTATATTGAAAGACCAGAAAAAGTTGTAAATTAAAATAGGTTTGTTAAATACGAATAACACTAGCATATAGTATTTGAATATGATTAACAAAGAGGGGTATTAAATAATACTACTACTGGTATTATTCAGTGTGTACAAACCGTTCTTGTCGAAAATTTATCAGAACACAGCGTTAATGACTGTCTAGATACAAAACAATTATACTGACACATTTCTGCTCTGGTTCCAAGTAAACTACAGAACTGGAACAGTTAATCGTGTTTAGCCTGTTACATCCTTAATTATCATTCACTTTTTGGAGAGATAAGAAAATGTATATATTAATTTTAATTTCCAATTATCGTGCTAACAAATGGTAAAGATGTTAAATTTGGACTTTTGTTTTTCCAATACCCCTTTTTTTATTGAATATAAAAGTTTTTGTTTGTTTTTCTTTGAAGCACAAAACTATGCAATGGGCTTTCTGTGCTCTGTCCACCACAGGTATTGAAACCCAATTTTTAGCATTATAAGCCGAGTCACTTTATTATCAATAAACTTCACATGAAAATGTAATTTATAATTCAGATTTTTATATTATCTAAGTTTTAACTTCTTAATTTCAAAATATATTAAAATGATCTCAATCTTTGTTTATCTGCAAGTTCAAGTGCAATTTGTCTATCTTAAAGTTGTCTAACCTCTAAAATAGGCTGCTGCAGTTTACAACCAATTAGAAACACATACTATACAAGCACATGTCTGAGATATAAACTTTGTACATCTTTTATTTGTTAAGATATCATTAAATATAGCAAACATGCCAGAGAAGTCCCCTCCTCCAGCTTTCAAGATTGTTTGTTAATCAACTTTACACAGCTGGTCAATATGTTTATAACCAATAAAAAGAACAAATTCCCCTCTATGTAAGTCTCCTTCACTTGACAGGTAATGGAATGTTTTAACTTAGAAAGCTGAATAAATTATCGTACTTTTAGGACTTTCTGTTCTAGTGTCTGTTATATTGTATGTGTTCTAAAAATGCATATTTGAAAACTACATAAATTTCTTGGACACTCAAAGTTATGAAACTCGATTAGACTTAGGGGAAACTATCAAGTATTTTTACTCAACTGCAAACAGCTCAAATATTTTGTGAGCACTACAAGTTCTTGTTGTTTACATATTTTTATTGTTACATCTCTCTAACAAATTTATAAACTCGTAAAATAAGACATGTGAAATTACATTAACTGGGATTCCAGTGCAAAATATGACATTGGACCACTTGCTGTTTACGTTAGTTCTATAAGAAACAGCAAATTGGCTCCTTCTGCAATTGCTTTTTATCCCAGAATTACTCTCCGATACAGCAATAAAATTTAATGAGGTGAAAAAAGGGTTAAAAGTTGCAATTGTTAAGTGATTTGTAACTTTCTGATCAATACTGTGAAGAAGTAATAAATGGTATTATTCATTTATTTCATTTTTTTCAACTTTTCATTAAAAAACCTATATTTATAATTTCTCTATAGTTAGTGTTAGGGTACAGAAGTAAGATGTAAACTACAAAGTTTTACAAAAAAACTTTTGATATTCATTTGGGAGGTTTTAGAGGCTAGACAAACAAAATATGAAACTAAGCTGATAAGTACTTTTATTCTTAACATGATAATCACTCATGAATATAAATACTGGAGGTATCCCATATATTTTAATAATTAAAAAAAAGTTAAAATGGAGTAGTAAAAAATATACAATAAAACAACCTCTCACCACCATTAATGTGGCACCATCTTTATCTTATTTTACTCTTAAATTTCCATTTTTCACTCAGACTAACTTGATAAAGGCTTCATAAATTCACAGGCAAGTCTTTAGTATAAATACTTTATTAACAAATTTGTACTTTAATGTTTACTAAAAGCTTGACAAATTTTGTAAAGATACTTGTTATAAATTCTGACTTACTGCATGCAGAAGTTTCACAGTTCCATAGTTGCTCAAACTGACCTGACCGACTCTGTTCTTATAGACTGTATTTCTAAGAACGTTTCAATATAAACTACAAAATAAAGTCTATATAAATTAGTCAGTTAGTGTAAAATCATTGTCATTGGATGATGCTATCACAAGGTCAAACCTTGGTTTTTCAACTTGGTCCTCTCCTGTTTCCACAGGTTTCTCAGCTCTTCTCAAAGACACTGGTTCTAGATCTGTTATTACCTCAGGAGATGGTGGTGGTCTCTCAAAAAAGACCTCTTCAGCTAGTTCTGCACTTTGATAAACAGGCTATGAACAACAGACCATAAAAATATTAAGTCACTCGTTTAAAAAACATTATATTAAAAAACTTTAATTGTGTTCTATATCACTGAAATGGATAAACTACGAGGAATGTGGAAAGAAAAACAACTGAAATTTATGGAAAGTTTTCCACAAGTTTTAGGCCTAGAGATATATATGTACATAAATTAAAAAAAAAAAATACAATCCATCTATCATGTGTATGTGCAATAAAAGATCTTTTCATCTATACACGCACGAAACATTCGGTCAATCTAATAATCAAACTATTAAATACAATGGATGTAAAATGCCCATCTAGATTTTAAGTTTAAACTACTTATGAATTACACTTACCCTATTTTTCGGAATATAAGACGCACCCTTATTTTGAAGACAAAGTTTTGGGGAAAAAAAGCTACAGTCGCATTTGAAAGATTTTTATTGAACAAAAATTCAATTTGATACTTTAAAAATTAGCATATACTTTTCTAAACACAATAGAGCTCAAAACATCAAAATAAGAAAATACTGTAAATTAAAAAAT
>NW_013670683.1:60690-62146 GCF_000517525.1 Limulus polyphemus | reverse complement strand
GCTTTCACTGTAATTTTTTTTTTATTATTATTATTTAGGGAGAATTTAAATAGTTATGTTTTTAAAAGAAAAAAAAACTACTATTGTTATAAATAACACATTCAATTGAACTAAACTATGCATGCCTATTTAAATATATTTACACATGGCTTGTGTATATCGTATATATTATTCATACCTTCGGTGTATAGGACGCAAGCAGATTTTGACATTAAATTTTGGGGTAAAAAAAGTGTGTTTTATACACCGAAAAATACAGTATAAATTACCCATATTCTATGAAGTTTATATCATTTTTGGATGTTGATGTATTTCTTAGCACATACATAGATCTAGTAAAAATATTTGCCCGATTCTAGCATTTGCTTATCTTCCTCTAAAAAAGATACTCTGTTTAAAAGGAAGTCCCGTACTGAAACTTTCCCATAAATCAAGATCTTACCTTTGGCTTAGAAGTTTCTTGATCATCTTCGACAAATACTGATCTCAAATGAGACACTTTTCTTTGAGGTGGTCTACCATTCTGGGAGCGAGAACTTGAAAATTTTTTTTTCATATTCTATAAAATAATACATGCTTATTTATGAATTCATTTCCAAAATAAACTTAAAAAACTATAAAATAAAAATACACATTTTTCTGTATATCAGTTGTTTGTGTGATACTGCATCATAACAGGGCTGATGATAATTTTTAACAAAACTTTCTTGTCCAGCCATATACAAATAACCAATCTACAGATCACACTACTTGCATAAAGCTCTATGTACACCATAACTATTGATATTTTACATTTTTCTGATTTTAAAAACCATTAATTTTCAAATAAAATATAACGTTTAGAAGATTTCATCACAATTAGATGAAAAAAAACTTGCTTTCCTTTTTGATATGGTCAACCTGACACGTATGGAGGACCTGTCCAATATGTTCAGTATGGTCGATATGGTCGACCCGACACGTATGGAGGACCTGTCCAATATGTTTAGTATGTTTGATATGGTCAACCTGACATGTATGGAGGACCTGTCCAATATGTTCGATATGGTCAACCCGACACGTATGGAGGACCTGTCCAATATGTTCGATATGGTCGACCCGACACGTATGGAGGACCTGTCCAATATGTTTAGTATGTTTGATATGGTCGACCTGACATGTATGGAGGACCTGTCCAATATGTTTAGTATGTTTGATATGGTCGACCTGACATGTATGGAGGACCTGTCCAATATGTTTAGTATGTTTGATATGGTCAACCTGACATGTATGGAGGACCTGTCCAATATGTTTAGTATGTTTGATATGGTCGACCCGACACGTATGGAGGACCTGTCTAATATGTTCAGCATGTTTGATATGGTCAACCTAACATGTATGAAGGACCTGTCCAATATGTTCGATATGGTCAACCCGACATGTATGGAGGACCTGTCCAATGTGTTCAGCATGTTTG
>NW_013670683.1:48239-60218 GCF_000517525.1 Limulus polyphemus | reverse complement strand
CCAATATGTTCGATATGGTCAACCTGACACGTATGGAGGACCTGTCCAATATGTTTAGTATGTTTGATATGGTCGACCTAACATGTATGGAGGACCTGTCCAATATGTTCAATATGGTCAACCCGACATGTATGGAGGACCTGTCCAATGTGTTCAGCATGTTTGATATGGTCAACCTAACATGTATGGAGGACCTATCCAATATGTTCAGTATGTTTGATATGGTCAACCTGACATGTATGGAGGATCTATCCAATATGTTCAGTATGTTTGATATGGTTGACCTAACATGTATGGAGGATCTATCCAATATGTTCAGTATGTTTGATATGGTCAACCCGACATGTATGGAGGACCTGTCCAATATGTTCAGTATGTTTGATATGGTCAACCTAACACGTATGGAGGACCTGTCCAATATGTTCAGTACGTTTGATATGGTTGACCTAACATGTATGGAGGATCTATCCAATATGTTCTGTATGTTTGATATGGTCAACCTGACATGTATGGAGGACCTATCCAATATGTTCAGTATGTTTGATATGGTCAACCTAACATGTATGGAGGATCTATCCAATATGTTCAGTATGCTTGATATGGTCAACCTAACATGTATGGAGGATCTATCCAATATGTTCAGTATGTTTGATATGGTCAACCTAACATGTATGGAGAACCTGTCCAATATGTTCAGTATGTTTGATATGGTCAACCTGACATGTATGGAGGACCTATCCAATATGTTCAGTATGGTCAACCTGACATGAATGGAGGACCTGTCCAATATGTTCAGTATGTTTGATATGGTCAACCTGACATGTATGGAGGACCTATCCAATATGTTCAGTATGTTTGATATGGTCAACCTCACATGTATGGAGAACCTATCCAATATGTTCAGTATGTTTGATATGGTCAACCTAACATGTATGGAGGACCTATCCAATATGTTCAGTATGTTTGATATGGTCAACCTGAGATGTATGTCCAATATGTTCAGTTTGTTTTTTTACAAATATTATATATCATTGAGGTTTGAAGACAAGGTCTTTCATCAAATTCTGCTTATGTACTGTTGATAAAAAGTACATCAGATCAAAACAACAATATAAAACAGCAAATTTATGTTTGAAATAGTGTTTCAAAAATGTTGTTTTGGAATTAGATTAAAAATAATAAAACCGAAGATACAGATAAGTACAGTATTAAATGAAAGGTTAAAATTAATTACTGTATCATCGTGAGAACTAAACAGCATAAAGGTTATTTACAAACTGAAAAATAAAAACTTCAATTAACTAAACACATTACCCTCTGTAAGCTTCAGCTCAAACAAAACAAGGAAAAAGAAAAATAGCCACATGCAGAATTAACATCAACCCGGGTGGAAATTATGAAAAGCTGTTAACAGGAGTTAAATCTGTATGGAAGAAAAAACTTTCAATATAAACTATTCATTGTTCTTCAAACTTACAAGAACAGTAACTGCTGGGTTCATATCTCAGAGCAGTAATTTTGAAATATGTAACACCAGTATTAATTGTCATGGTATTTATTCACCTACAAAGTTGATGTTTTTAAGAGCTTTCACCAAATTTACCTAATTCTTGTAGGTATATTTTGTTTTTATAAAAGTCTTGGTCAGTTTAGTGCTTTCTTTAATTAAAAAAACGAAACATACATAAAATTATTTGCCAATCTTTCTGAAGGCGTAACGGGTACAACGTAACGAAACATTTTTTATGTCGTTACCGATGCACTCCTATCTCTGTACTTTTATTCATCTCAAAGAGATGGAAATAAGTGTTGAAGATAAATGACGTAAGAAAAAAAACTGACCTTAACCAGCCACAGAAGCTTTAATGAAAATCTTCTGAACATACCTCGGCCAGAAAGATTAAGCCATCCCAAGTCATCTTACATACTGAGTTCTTATGGACTCCATCTTTCCCTTCCAGTTCAGACTGACGAGTAATCCCTCTTCCCACACGATCAGGTATTTCAGTACCATGTTGAAGACCCCAATTAAAGGATGCAGGGACGGAATGGGGTACTGGCTGCTCTCCTCTATCTTCACTGCAATGCTATAAAATGTACGCAAAAATCTGGATTTATAAGTTACTTTTGTTACTGATATTCATGCTTCACAAAATATACCAAATGGGTACATTCATTGCATTTGGTAATTATAACAGCTAAGCCAGATGAAGGGCATATACCTGAAACACGGTTAATAAAAGATGTTTTTCGGTTTAGAATATCTCTTGCAAAAATCATGTTACATAGTACTTTGTGCTATCTACAAATGTTGTAAAGATTAACAGCTTTATAAACACATATTAAGTAAGAAAGACGAAACACAAATTTACAATAATGTGAAATTAATTACCTGACTAGTTTTGATGTTAACAGAAACTAATAACTTTCTAATATGTCAAACAAATAAATATATAGTCAATGTTCAGCAATAGTACAGTCAGGCCAAATGTAAGAGTACTAACAAGAAACAGTAAAACAAGTAAAATTTCAAACTATAAAAATAACAATTACAGTTCTTAAAGTTCTGTTTGATTGTTTGGATTTCCCGCAAAACTACACGAGGACTATCTGTGCCAGCTGTCCCTAATTTAGCAATGTGAGACTAGAGGGAAGGCAGCTAGTCATCACCACCCAACACTAACTCTTGGGCTACTCTTTTACCAACGAATAGTGGGATTGACCATCACATTATAACACCTCCACGGCTGAAAGGGCGAGCACGTTTGGTGGGACGGGGATTCGAACCAGCGACCCTCAGATTGCGAGTCGAGTACCCTAACCACCTGGCCATGCCAGGCCAGTTCTGTTTGAAACATCCAAAGTTTGAAAATCAAAGGAGTTGAAATGTGAGATCATTGCAGTGATCGTTGAAAACATACAACTAATGAAAAATCTGCTTTTCAAAGTCACCTATTTCATTGAAAACTTTAATTTAAAATACCCGATTCAAGTTCAAGACACTTGAGCTGTATCTAGATTTTAAATATTTTTGAAGTTCTGCAGAGTAAATATGGTTGCAAGTGTCAAAAAAAAAATTTTTTTTATATTTAGTTACAGCCATGTCACTAACAATAGCTAATATCCAATTTTTATGGCAAGTTTTGTTAGATTAAAAATTCTTAGTTCAAACAAACCTAAGGTATCAAGTTTCTATCACTTGTGGTTTACAACCAATGCAGATCAGAATGTTGTGAAATAAATACTAAACATTTTTTATCAGTACATCAACTTAAGTATTAATTTTAAGCAATGCAGTGTTAAAAAAATTGTTAAATTAAAAAAGAAAATTACTGACTTTTCTTTGTCAAGTTATCAAATACAAAGTTGAAGTCAAATATCAAGTAGTTTGTCGTAAGAGTTTTATTTCTGTTTGAACTAAGTCAAATTACCATTCACCATATAATTATCAAAATACATTTTTTCAAAGAGTTTAACACTTATTTGTGCATGCTCTGTACGTAAAAACTTGAGACTTTCACAATTATAATGGATACAAAACTAGAAGCAACTTGTTTTGGTAACAAAATTTATGTAATTTGGGAAGTTATGTTCCTGTTTAGCTACAAATGATATATCTTGTTACTTTTTGTAAAGGTGGACATTAAAACATACTAACATGATACTCACTTCCCATGTTTCCAACATAAAAATCCATGATTCAAACATACTAACATGATATCACTTCCCATGTTTTCAACATTAAAACCCATGATTCAAACATACTCTAACATGCTTCCAACATAAATGTCAAACAATACAAAATAATGTATTATTTTCATTAACCACAACTCTTATTTAAACGTTATATAACACAAAATAACGTTTTCATTATTTAAACATCATATATAAACATTACACAACGTACAATATTCCAGTTTTTCATTATTCATGCATTTGATATAAACATCAATACAGCTTACTGCAGTGTTTTTATTATTCCCTTTTCTGATCTAAATGTTAAATAATATACCTGTTGAGATTTCTGCTGTTGTTTGTTGGTAATGGACTTGCATTCCTTTACAATGTTTCCCATTTTATAACAAGCATAGCATCTCTTCTGTCATTTAACCTCCTGTCACCTTTGGTAAACTCTTGCTTCTGGTCAGCCATTACTGCTGGACATTCTTGGACTTGCCAGTTATACTACCTCCATGGGCTTCTGCCAGCTTGATCATCTCGTTTACGTCTTTTGGCATCCTCTCCTTTAGGAACAGTGACATGTCAGTTGAACATGTGGTAATGAACTGTTCGCATACTAATAGGTCAGTCCATCTGGTGAAATATTGCCACAGACGTGCCACAAACTGAAATACAGTTTCTCCAGTGTCAGGTTTGACTCCTCTGAACTTCCTACGAAAACCTTTTTCAGTAAGTTCGTATTGTTTCAGTAAAGCCACTTTTACTTTGTCATAACCCATGCCATCTTCTGATGTCGTGCCTGCAAGTACTTGTAGGCCTTTTCCTGTGAGAAATGGGCTGAGACAGACTGCCCAGTCGCCTCTGTCCCAGTTCTGACTTTGGGCAAATCTTTCATATCTCTCCAGGAAAGCATCCATGTCATCTTTATGTTCATCAAATTTGGGCAGCTTCAGTCGGCTGGCCCTGACTCCAATGTCATTTTTGGGTCCTTCTTCCTTCGGGTGGGTTATTTTTACTATCTTAATTTGTACTCTTATTCTTTATCTTTCTATTTCCAGTTTTTCCTTTTTGTCATTTTCTTCTCTCTCTCAGTTTGTATCTTTTTTTTCTGTTGCCGTTCTTCTCTCTTTAGTTCTTGTTATTGTTTAACAAACTCTCGTTGTTCACTGTCTTTTAACCCAGGTTGAGATCCTCTTTGTACTCATTTATCAAAATCAACTGACATGGTTGTATAGCGTAATTGTAATCTCTACACTATTTTCATTACTACAACACTTGTGAGAATTTAGGCCTACTTATTTCCGCTGTCGTTCACGTTTTCTTCTATCGTCGTTTACCACTGTATAATCCTGGCTGTGGCTCACCAATTGTCAGAACTTAAAATAGAATTCTTTTTGCCAATTATCAAAATAAAAGGCTTTTATTTATAATTCTTAATAGTAAAATATATATATTAAGTTGTTGTTAGGCTTAGGATTATTCTACAGTAGGTGTCTGTGACTTGTTAACGATAAATTCAATGATGAATAAACGGCACTCACTTCACTTGTTTTCAAAATAATATATATATTCAGTACAAGTTAACGTACGTACAATAAATTCTTCAACACTATAGATATTATGGGCATATCATAAATACTATATATGTAGTTCTCTCCTTGTCAAATATCCACTTAGGCCTATTCAATTACTTTAGAATTTCAGTTGACAAGCCGAACTATCTTCTCTATTACCATTGCACTAGTACTCTGTGTGTGATTCACTTACAACTGTGACACGATAAACATTTTGTTTTCCTTCTTCTAAATATCTTCTGTTCCTTTTGTCAAAGTACACTCAGACTGATTCAATTACTTTAGAAACACGTTTTTACGGAATAAATTATTTACAGTATTACACTCTAACATATTAAATGTTAGGCCTATCACTTTTACGGTAGTTAACTTCACGTTAAACTTCTCCTTGCCTGTAACTATACTCTTTTTTTGCTTATGTGTGTCTGCTGTTTCCGCTCTTCTCATACTGATTATATGTTTATCACTTAATCATCTGGCCTTCTAGAAATCTCTATATTCTCGATGTCAATGTATTGCATGCAACATTGAATAGTCTCAACATCAATGAATTATAAACAAAACTTCCTACAATTGTCTGCTTTTAACTGTAATTATAACAAAACTAAACAATCATGAAATATTCAATCACAAAATAAATAAGAATAATACCTACACCAAACAGTCTTTTATATCATGACAATACCAAAGCGTTTTTCATTCATCAACACCTTTGATCTAAACACTAAATAATAAGTCATATTGTAGTTTTTCATTCATCAACACCTCTGATCTAAACACTAAATAATACAGGATACTGTAATGTTTTTAACAATTTACACCTTTGATATAAACATGACAATACACAATATACTAGTTGTTGTCATTTTTCACGCGTCTGATCTAAACATTATGGAATATTCTAATAAGCCATGAGTTAAAAAAAGAAGAATGTGTTATAATACATCAGCTATATTACATCTTCGACATCCAGTGTTTATGGGACCTCGTGTTTAGTACCAGGGCTAATCAGGCCATTTAGGATACAACTGACATAATATTGTTCTAAGCACTATATTATATATATACATCTAAACAATCTTCCTGAAAAACAAGTGTTATAATTAAGAAAGTGAATTGTAATTATTATCAATTTCATTTAAGCCATTTATATATCAGATTTTCAGGGTAAAACTTAACACACACTATTGTTTATTCATATTTATTACGATAGTATGCCGTATCCACAACTCTAATCCATTCAATGGTAAGTTTGGGTATTAATTATTCCTACTGAAGGTTTCTTTTTTTTTTTTAATTTACACAGGTAATACAAGAATACTCTTTCAAACTTTTGATTAAATTTACACAGGTAATACAAGAATACTCTTTCAAACTTTTGATTAAATTTACACAGGTAATACAAGAATACTCTTTCAAACTTTTGATTAAATTTACACAGGTAATACAAGAATACTCTTTCAAACTTTTGATTAAATTTACACAGGTAATACAAGAATACTCTTTCAAACTTTTGATTAAATTTACATTGGTAATACAAGAATACTCTTTCAAACTTTTGATTAAATTTACACAGGTAATACAAGAATACTCTTTCAAACTTTTGATTAAATTTACACAGGTAATACAAGAATACTCTTTCAAACTTTTGATTAAATTTACACAGGTAATACAAGAATACTCTTTCAAACTTTTGATTAAATTGATAATAAAGTACAAAGTCTACAATTATCTAGTGTTTTAGTTACCTTGAGACCTCCACATCTCCGGCTAAGTAGCCTATTGCGTCTCTCAGCCCATCTCTCTCTCTCAGTTTGGTCATGGTCATTTAATCCGAAGAAAGATACCGTTTCCTTCTTTACATATCTAAAAATGGAGTCAGGTATACAGTTATGTTCATAATGTAAACGTAAAGTCATACAAACTTTTCTAACTTTACATAACTAGGTGTACATTATTCATGTCAGAAAAATATGTAGGTTCGATAAGTGTTGATACAAAAACCCTATAATCCAAGTCCTTCCGAAAGGTGGGCCTTTCTTCTTTTATAGAGAATTTGGCATACAGAAACATAAGAGGACACATGCTGTAAGATAAGAATACTGGTGTTACAGAGAGATCCGAGCGTGATCGCTGAGGAAAGCAGGCTGTTGTGACAAGTACTAACAACAAACTCTGAAGTTCAAAGTTAGGAGATAATTTCCACCGTGTGAAACAAAAAACTGATTTCCAGGTTGACATTTAATCTCAACATTACAGAGCTTCAAAAAAAGGGGCCAAAAAAGATGCCTGAATATGAATAGCAAAACCTCATTAATTTAGTGATGGACAATTCAGAGTACTCGCAGGGTGGATGAATATACACGAATATAAACGAATCTTCACAACGGGAAATTTAAGCAATAATCTCTATAACCACATTCTGAATTAGAACATCTTTTTCTAAAACATCCACTTTTTATGATCAGTAAACCACACAAGACACCTCGAGTTAAGTAGGGATCAATTAGAACAAAAACGTGTGCACTTGCAGTGGGTACCAATTTATGACATGTTCCTGGGAATGGCCTTCTGTTCAGAAAGTATCAGTTCACGATATTTTTCACGCGAACAACTGTCACAATAGGGATATACATATAAACTATAACAAATATATAAACTAAGCCTCAAAAGTGACGTTTTTCTCAGTCATAAAATATCGTCCACAACTACTAAAAGACATGCCTGATTAAGCAACTGCTTGCTACGAGTTATTATGGGACAAAAAGTCTTTCAGCTTTAAGATTAATAACACATGGGGGGCTTGTAGGTCTATATGCTATTAAGTAATAATATACACAAATTCAATGTTTAGATTTTGAATCTTAAAAGAGGATCCATTTGATTCTTATGACTTTTTATATTGTGTGTAACAGAGGCAACTCAGAATCCTCATAGTTTTATTAGTTGATTATTTTATATGTCTTCAATAATTATACAGATTTAACAACAAAAGTGGCATATTGTCATTATCTTCACGCAAATCGTGATTTCATCGAAACCAGTGACTTACAGAATATAAAATACCTAGTACGTATATTTCTTTCTTGTATAAACAGACGCCACATTTTAATTACACTGGTATTTCTGTGCAGAAGATATTAAAAGGACAGGGGGTTCATTGACTTGAGGGGAGGTTTATTATATATACAGTTTGCATGCCCACTTTTGCTAGTTTTCACCTTTAACCTTACTGATCGATAACTACCGACAGAATCGACTATCCAGATGAACTACTACATCACGAATGTTTCAATTAAAGATGTATTAAATTAATACTTCTGATTCATATTTCTAATGGACTTCAATGAGATACCTGTTAAAAGTATTTTGGTTTCTGAACTGATAAGTTTGATTAGTAACTTTAATATTGAAAGTATTAAATATTAGCTTTACAAACATAAGCCAAACTTGTCTTTAGCAGATATATTTCTTTCTCAGAAGTACTAGCTTATGAACTAACGTATTTCTTAGGATCTTTAATTAATATTCCCATTGATTCTAACATTTCCTTTTTCTACTGGTTTTGCTATCACCACTAATCAGAGTGGGAGTACTGAACAAACCAATAAAGTCACAGAATCCTAATCTTACTTCACCAATAGCCTTGAAGTTATCGACCGATGAACAGAAATCTTTTATAACCATAATCAACTATTGGTTTAAGGAAGAAGAAAATAAAAACCTCGAAGAATCCAATTAGTTTGGCAAAGTTTGCTCCAATGAGCCTAACCAACTTGAGTTAAAAAGACAACAAAAATGTGATTTCTCTCATTGCCTATCTCATGTACATTTTTTAACGAGTAGTATTGTTAAATATACATGAAAATTGTCTGTCGATTAGAACCATCTTTCTTTTTAACATACAAAATTGTCACATTAGCTTAGCAAATCAACATTACAGATTTATATAATATATATATATAAGGCTAGTAAATAACTAAGTCAGCAAACAAACACGTCCACTTTCTTTGAGATATTTTTCTTATAAAACTATATTGAAATGTACTTTTGTTTTGCAAAAATGCTGTTTCATGCTATTTATAAGAAACAGTTACCTCGAGCGTGAAGAAGACATTGCCCGTCTAGCAGCCAGTTTGCCATTTCTGTACGTTTAACCAATTTTCATTATATACAAAATAACATAATTAATACTATAATTATTTGTCAATAACACTTACTCTTTCACAGATTTTGAACGTGCTAAAGCTTTTTGTTTCATGGACTGTTGCCTGGAGACTGGCCTCTGCTCTTCAGAATGATACCTCATGGGTGGCCTAGGTGGCACAATCCCCTGTCTGTCTCCAACGTACATGGGGTTTTCAATAACTGTGGTTAATTTTGGAGTATTATCTTTATGTTGTTTTTGGTCAGTGTTTTTTAGACATGCCGCCTGATCCATTTCGGCACAGGGTATCAGCTATAATTTATGAAAGAGAAAATTAACAATCATACAAACCTCTTAATCAATAAAAAGTAAATTTAGTAAGAAACATGATACATAAGAAATAAATGGATGTATGATGTGGGAATTAAATCACCAAAAAAGTTTATTTACACAAATCCGCACTAAGAATACACCTAGTCTCTCAAGAGTTCATGTGCATTTTCCTCTTTACAACTTCCCCAAAAAACGAAGAAGTGAACCAGTACTAGATAAACATCTATGTTACCTAACCAACACCAATTTACGTCCAGATAAGACATCCATCTTTACACAGTTAATTAGATATTGAAATTTTGTTTTTACAGGTTTTAATATTAAGTCTTAAAAATTACTCAGTTTGTGAAATAATGTGTTTTCATATTGTGATTTCATTCCAACTGAAAATATATCACAAGACCATGTACGATACTCATTTATAAACAGTTGACAAGAATAAATGTAATATTTACATGTTTAGGTTCATAGAGCTAAATTGTCATTTGTTGGACGTAATCTTGTTTAACATAATCTTGTAACATATCTACACACTTTCTAATATCTTTAATGTAAGTAGTAATATTTAACATAATCTTGTAACATATCTACACACTTTCTAATATCTTTAATGTAAGTAGTAATATTTAACATAATCTTGTAACATATCTACACACTTTCTAATATATTTATATTTCTTCACAATATGATTCTAATAACATTTCTGCACTTTTTCTAATATCTTTACACTCCTTCACAGTAACATATCTGCACTCTTTCCAATATCTTTACACTCCTTCACAGTAACATATCTGCACTTTTTCTAATATCTTTACACTCCTTCACAGTAACATATCTGCACTGTTTCCAATATCTTTACACTCCTTCACAGTAACATATCTACACACTTTCCAATATCTTTACACTCCTTCACAGTAACATATCTGCACTCTTTCTAATATCTTTACACTCCTTCGTAGTAACTTTTCAATATGTTGACAGTATGCACAGTTTGTAAATGAAGTTTCAACACCATCTTATATATGGTTACAAAAACTTTTATTTTTAAATTCAACTTTTTTAGAAAACTTATTCTAGTACTCTTGCCAGCTCTTTTTTTTACTACATCTAAACCCTCAGCTGAAGGCTTCAAGTTTCTAGCAACAATCACACCTAAACCTTTCTCTTTTTTTCAACTCAAAACAAAAGCTCTTTTCACACACACACACAAAAAAAGTAAATAAGATTTTAAACACGTGATAAAGGTAACAAACGGGCATCTGAACCATCAAGGTCGACCCGTTATCTACAAGAGCAACCAACGTAAGCATCGAACCCAAATGTAGTCCTTAACATTTTATATATATACAATTAAAGAACTGAAACTAAGGGGACAACACATCATCAAGCAAATCTTTCAACAAGTTTACCATTCTTTCTTCTGGATTTAGGCTCCTAAATTATTATCCCTTCCATTCCTTGTCATTTAACTAATCAACATTATTACTATCAAGCAAATTATCCAAGATCTTGATAATTTCAAACAAATGAATCATGTCATCTCTCTAGTCCAAGGAAAAATAAAGTCTCTAAACATATTTAAATAATCAGTATTTTTTAAACTGGCTACGACTGTTAACAGCCAATCTATAAAAGCTTTCCAACACACTGACATTTTTACGTAATAGAGGGAACACGATACTCAAACTTTAGATACCAACTTTTACTTGTGTCAATGCATAACTAAACATGTCACATAACACCACACAGTAACTATGTCTAGAACTACCATTTGGAACCACATGGATCCCATCAAATTTTTAAACATGTTTTTCTAAGCTATTTATACACCATCTTGGTTGTGGGTTCATGACTTTTGTGGTTACACATTTCCAAATAACATCCGAGTCATACATAAAAAGTTAATCAAAAATATCAACAATGCTACAGGTGCTAGATCCAATTAAATGTTTAAATATTATATCAATTTAATAAAACACTGAAAAAGTGGTATTTTTTTTATACAAATAACTATATATTATTCGTCCTTTCCAGACTTCAAGTTCAACAGAGCAGCTATGAAGACTTTCCACTGTCTTCAGTCTTTTCTTTCCAGACCTCACGTTTAACAGAGCAGCTATGAAGACTTTCCACTGTCTTCAGTCTTTTCTTTCCAGACCTTAAGTTTAACAGAGCAGCTATGAAGACTTTCCACTGTCTTCAGTCTTTTCTTTCCAGACCTTAATTTCAACAGAGCAGCTATGA
>NW_013670683.1:41418-47320 GCF_000517525.1 Limulus polyphemus | reverse complement strand
TAAAAGAAAGATCCTCTTTAGTAAACATACTAGGTTTGATCTTTCTTTTATGTCTTTAGTAAACATACTAGGTTTTTACATTAACCTTCATCTTAACAGACAAACCTGCATTATTCCATATCTCATTCAATTTTCTAAAAATGATTCTACTTTTCTCAGTTTTGTGTTTACTTCCATCATATCTCCATCAACACTAACTATATTATCAGGAAATGTAAAGGTTTTCAAATCCTCAATGACTTGATCCAAGTCAATTGTCTTCAATCTCGTTGTCTTTGTCTGACCACTATTAATAGCTAAACCAACCTTTTGTGACAGTACTTCAGTCACTGTTTGTGTGTCATGACACAACATACATCTAATTAACCATTCAATGTCACAGTCTGTAAGATCAACTTTCCTCGTAACTCAAACTATATGAATATTTAAACAAGAAAGGTCACCCTGACTAACTCCACTCCTAGCCTCGAACCACTGTATTATCTTGACCGACCCACATACTGCAGCTCACTTATCACATTAATTATCTATCCATAGCATTGAAGCATGCTCCATATTGATTCCCTATATACAGTCGAGGCCTTTTTAAAATCAATAAAATTCAACATTAAAAGATTTTGCCATTCCTCACATTACTCAGTGATGTTTCTCTGAACAAAGATCTGGTCAACACGTCCTCTACCAGCTTTGAAACCTGCATGTTGCTCTCTCATGAAACCTTTTGTGGCATATTTCATCCTTTTTAACAAAATCATACGTAGGACAATGTAATTCTCATTCCTCTCTTGTTTTTTTTATGGTAACTCAAGATTTCTCTGGCAGCAATTACACAAGTTTCATTTCAATGTTCAACGCTTAAAATATCTAGTACCTGAAACCTTTTTTATAAATCTATTACAATATCTAGTACCTGAAACCTTTTTATAAATCTATTACAATATCTAGTACCTGAAACCTTTTTTATAAATCTAGATAGAATACAGCTTTTATATCTAGATTGTTTAGCTTAATAAAATCAAAAGTTTTAGGTATGTTTTGTTTGTTTTTACAGTTTCATTGTTATCTTTACAATAGCCAAATATAATAAAGGTTTCCTATTTCTGCACCTCTAAATAACCTGACATCAAGCCAAAATAAACAATGCTTACAGGATATACCTGTGGTCTATTTGATTTATAATTAAACCAACATAGCTTTTTCTTGTCCCTTTGTGAATGTTTCAATTTGAAAACAATGTAACACCAATTAACAAGCCACTCATTTCACAGCCTTCCTCAAATATGAAGCCATTATCATTTTATGCTTCCATTCCGAACATACTAAGAACAACCTTGGCATTCCTGTCTCTCATTAATCCTCTTGTTATGGATCTACCTATGATCAGAGATCAAAAGGCATGTCATCACATTTATACTTACATTCCAAATTTTATTGAACTACTATTTTATGAATGTATGTCAAGAAGTTGGGTATCAAACTGTAGATTATAATTCAAATTTCAGTATTATACATTAGTTAATTTCTAAATGTAAATGTAAATATGTTTAAAAATCCTAAATATTGGTTTTTGTGTGTCACATGGTATGTTGAATGCAGCTTTGGATCAAATTAGATTTTTGTGTTTCTTAAGAATTAAAATCCCAATTACCAATATTGACAAGCTAGAATATACAATAAGAATCTCCTATCTTTTTCATTTGCTGAGATATCATTATATTTAGCACATCAAACACAGTGGCCCCACCAACTTCTTCCATTTCTGGAAATACTTTCTTACATACACCTGCTTCATTTCTTCATGGTTTTATAACCATTTAAAAGCTCAGAATTTCCCCATGTGATTTTCTGGCTCTTGAAGGTGGAAAGTTATCAAGATTTTTTTTGTTTTGTATCGAAGCTGGGAAGGAAGGGGTACGTGAAATTCGTTCGAAATATATTTTTGAGACCCAAATACAGCTAAATTACTAAGCCTGATAAATTACAGAGGATTTCTGTGGTATTGATACAATAATTTATGATTTTTAGTTATTTCAAAATGCATATATATAAAACCTAAAAAAACGTTTGTTTTACATCCTCCACTTGCGACATTTGACAAAGCTTGGCAAAATACAGTAAGTGGCAAACACAAAGTTCGTAACTAGAAGATATCAAAGTTCGTAACTAGAAGATATCAAAGTTCGTAACTAGAAGATATCATTGCTTTCCATACTTCTTTTTTTACTGTTTAAGAAAAAATAACTCAATTTGAAGAATTTACTTGTAAATAGTGATAATACATATGTAGTGTATTAAACAAAATAAGATTGTATTTGTCCACTAGAACAAAGCCAAGACAGGTCATTTTGTAAAGGCCAGTTTTATACTCTTGGATACGGTAGTACAAGTGCACCACATCATTACAACCTCTGTATTGTTAGTCAGACATGGCTGAAAGGTCAATAGAACAAATATAATAATAAATATATATATATAGATGTATAATGTTATGAGATTGAAACCATTTAGACAAAACATTTGTGGTTTCTTGTTATAATCTGTTGCTATTCTAGAACAAAAAAGTGTTAATTTATATTTATTTCCTAATTTTTTATGGTGGTTATGAGATTGGTCAAATCGACCGAACCCATACAGGGATAAAATAGTGAAAATAACAGATAAAATATATTGTTTTTTTCTAAACAAAAACATCTGATAATTATCTGGAGGTTATAAAGATTTTGCATGTGAAATTTGACAATTTTCTGATGCATAAAAGTATTTTTAATCTTAAAATCAAAATTATTCTACACATCGGACAGTTAACTAAATTCCAGTAATGCCATGTGACAAAAGTAGAAAGTAAACAATGAACGAACCTCTGAGTAACCTTTGTTTTCTTAAAGTTTTACTTCAATATTTTTAATGGTTAACATCTGACAAATGACTAATGTTTAGTCTTATTAACACCCATAAGCAACACAATATCACTAACTACTAATGAGATTCCCAACACATTTTACATAAATAATGATTTCACCAAACTTTGATTTGTTCTATTAAAGTGAGTGTTGTAGCGGGCAAAAACAGAATCATCGAATATCATACCATATGGACTAATATGAACTGTATAAAAACCTTGTTATGGACAGTAGAAAAACAATGATACGGACACTACAAAAACAGCGATACGGACAGTAGAAAAACCCTGTTACAGACAGCACAAAAACAATGATACGGACACTATAAAAACAACGATACGGATAGTACAAAAACCCTGTTAAGGACAGTACAATAACAAAGATACGGATAGTACAAAACAACGATACGGACAGTATAAAAACCCTGTTAAGGACAGTATAAAAACCCTGTTAAGGACAGTACAAAAACAATGATAAGGGCACTACAAAAACAGCGATACGGACAGTAGAAAACCCCTGTTATGGACAGCACAAAAACAATGATAAGGACACTACAAAAACAACGATACGGATAGTATAAAAACCCAGTTAAGGACAGTACAAAAACAATGATATGGACACTACAAAAACAATGATACGGATAGTACAAAAACCCTGTTAAGGACAGTACAAAAACAACGATACGGACAGTATAAAAACCCTGTTAAGGACAGTACAAAAAACAATGATACAGACAGTATAAAAACAAGATACAGACTGTATAAAAACACTTGGTCAATTTAAGTAACCTACATATTATGTCACATGACATATTAAACCAAATAGTGACTTGAAAGTGTTAACTAATTCTCTCATACCAATTATTTCTATTCCGAAGATACAGCAGATTCCAGGTTAACTTCCAAAAATAGATGTAGCTTATCAGTTGACAGATTTTTTTAGTAATCATACAATGTTCAGTACTTTTTCCTATATTATTAAATAACCCAACCTTTTTTTTATAAAGCTACTGCTTCTTTTGATTCAACACACAAGGCTGTAGATGTCTACCATCCAGATAATCAGGAAACAGTTAATAAGATATTGCACAACAGATTAGTTTTCAAGTTATATATTTAGGATTAAGATAACATATAAAAATGGATTGAAAAAATAGTATGGGAGTGATAAGTAGAGGGTAATAAAAAAATAAATTTTATGGTTAGATAAATGTGACTTAACTGGTTTACAATATATCATGTGTTGAGAATAATATCTGCTATCACGTGTCCCATCTCAGGAGTTTTGACTGAACGCCTCCTCTCGTATTTCAGCTTTGCTTTTCATAAAATTATAAATGCTTAATTTTTTGAGTTCATACTTCACTCGATAAGCGAATCTCACCATAAAAATTGGTAACGGCATGAAATATGGGAAACTGGCGAGTCTCACGCTCTTGAAGAGAATTTGAATGTGCCTACATGACTGATTGCACGTAAGGTAGGTGCGTGTGTGATTAACCCTTAGCATGCAAACGGGTCAAACCTCATGTCACGACGTTTTAGTGAGTTACATTCAAAATTTAATTTAACTACTTAAATATCATGGTATACGAACAAACTTGAAATCAAACCATAGATAATAAATCAAATATTAATATTATACAAGTTTTAATTGTGTAAGGAAATATTTAAAAACAACCTCAAATTTCCCCTACTGTGAGAATTTGAATATTTGTTCTTGAGCTATCTCCTCTCCTGGAATTTTTTGTCCACCCTCTAGAAAATTACGAAATGTAACGTAGAATATTCTCTATGATTTTGTCATCGATATTCTGAAGCTATATTTTTATATTCTTCAATCTTATGGGCCTAAAGAGCAGTCAATGAAAATTCAGAAACTACTTTCCACACCTACCTCTGACATGCTCTAATTTACAATTTGTTAATAGATTTTTCTCAGGCCAACTTCTATTAAATTGATAATCAATAGAAAGCCTAGATTTCAACTGATTCATTTCCATTATCATCATACCACGTGGGCTTACTGATAATTAACAATTTGGTTTGATGTGGGACAAAATTTTCCTATGAGAACACAGTGGGAAGAATAGTTGAATTTCTAACTGCTCCAGTACCGGTACTGGTACCGCCAGTACTATTGCAAACCCTGATTTTATCAAAATGTTTTTGAGAATCCAAGTATACCAAGTTCTTCTCACCATTTCCATCATTCAGATAACAAGTAAGATCTTCGAAATAATAAAAACTAATTAATAAGGCAAAATTTCCCTTTCGTGAATCCTTGTTGGTTTTCTTTTGAGATATTTCACTAAATAATTTTCAAAAGCCTCTTTTATCAGATTCCTCAGAAGTTTTTCCACTACAGAAAAAATATCAACTTGTCTATAATTTCCAGGGCAACACCAACAAACTTTTTTTTTACAGTAACATTAGCAAGTCTACAATCCTCAGACAATCCTTCCCATTATCTATTGATCTACCAACAATAAGAAAGGCTTGAATATCTGATCTTGGACTTCCTTCCAAACCCCGGGGAAAACCTTGTCTGGTCCTGGTACTTTATTTTTTGTCTTCCTATTTATAATTAAAAGAATAATACCTAAATGATTCAGGAATACTGTAGATATTTTCTCTTGTAGAAACAGTAGAGAACACTTAAAAGCTTAGACACCTTATTGTCTTCAACAAAATCTTTGCCATCAGCATCCTTTAAGAACTTAATTCCCATTTTCAAATTTTGTTTACTTTTATCATATTTAAAAAAAAAACATTTCTGTTAAGTGTTAACATTATATTAACAATATTTTTTATCATAAAGCCCTTTCATAGTTTCTATTTTTACCAAATTCCTAGTTTTATCATAGTTCCATAACTCGTCTAATCCACCTGTCAATTTGAACTTCTCAAACTTATGGAATCTACTCCTTAACTTTCCCGTTGTTCAATATCTTGGTTCTTTCAGTTTTGGTATATGGCTGCGAGACAAGCAGATGGTAAGAT
>NW_013670683.1:36069-40812 GCF_000517525.1 Limulus polyphemus | reverse complement strand
GGTTTGATCTCTTCTTTTAACATTTTCCTCTTTTTTATCTTGAATTTAAAGTAATTTTGGAAAATTTCCCATTTATGTTCTACCTCGCCTATTAACTCATTATTCCAATTCATTAATAATGAATCTTGTCTCGTGACTTCAAAACTGGCTTTCTGAAAATTAAGAACTAAAATTTCATTTCTTTTGTCTCAACATTTAACAGAACATTAAAGCTACTTGTGCAATGATCACATTTCTTCAAAAGTTCCCCAAATGATACCTCCTACCCCTCAACACCAGTTAGCTCTCTAATGCTTTAGTATAGAAAACCATCTTCATTTACTATTTCACTCCACATAATGGCAAACAATGTGTAAAATTTCCCATAGTTATTGCATCAGTATTTTAATTACACAGCTTATCACTGGCCTCATTTGTTGTTTGGTTTAGAAAGATGTTGAAAATCTTTTACATAACCAATGTACTCAAGGTAAAGAAACTTAGAAAGGACTTGTTTGTTATGTGAGAAAAATGGTGGATGTGTAGAAAAGGCAAACGGATGTGGGCCTGACTGCTCTGAAAAGCCTGTAACCTATGGCTAAGCAATTGGGATAACTAATCACATTCTAGGGTCTATTTATAAAATTCTGAGTTTGATATTTTTGTCATTTTGAATAGTACCAATGTTTTTAGTCTATTTTTTGTCTTAAGAAGGATAAAAGATCAACTGGAAAGTCTTCAGGAAAAATACATTTAGTTTTAGCTTCTATGAAAAGAGGTTTAATCTTGTGGATATGGATGGAGCATGTCAAACTTTTTTTTACAGAACTGTGTATTCAAAATTTATTATCAATATCAGTTAATAGCATAACATCAAAATGTAATATATATAATTCAAATTTGTATATTGTCTAAATTATAATTTCTAAAGGAAATATTTAAATAATTCTCAATCTGCACCTCTCCGAGTCACATGAAATGGCAGTGTGACTTATTTATTGATATTTCCTCTTCCCTTCAGATTGTTCAACCAATCAGAAACATATGTTATACATATTGAAGAGCCAAGTATAAAATATAAACCTTTTATCTTCTTGCTTTGCCGAAGTATCACTAAATTTGTTAAATCTATGTTGACACGCCCCTCATATACACTACTTTTTAATAAGAAATGTCTGTAATTCACACTGACATTGTTACAACCAAGAAAAAGGGCAAATTCTACACAGTATATATCACATGGTTGTCCGTTTTGTTAAACTGGTAACAGCCAATAGTTTGCCATCAGAGTTTGAGGTGTTAAAACTAAAAATATTGCTCTGAGCAGTAATGGAACATTTATTTATAGGTCAGTTAGAAAGCCTGATAAATTACAGTTTAGGGACATTCTATTTCAATGTGTGGTATATATCTTGTTTATTCTAAAATGCATATTTGAAAGCTACATTAATTATTTTTGGACAACACACTTAGTAAATTCAGTTATAGAAGGTATAGTTTCATGGTAACGTGGTGATTACAAGGTTGGTTAAAATGACCAAGTCTATACGCTCAGTTACTTTTTTTTTCTATAATACAGAAAAACGTAAGATATAAATCAGACATCCAAACTTGTTATTTGTACGTCTTGGATAAGCTACGTATTGGAAGTGTTTTTTTTTTTAATTTCCAGCTAAGGTCAGAAATGTGAAAATTACATGTAATGATAGTTTTCATTATTTTAAAATTTTCTTTGAAATGTATATATTTTGAAAGCATACACTTAAAAAGTTTATTGTTGGTTGAAAGGAGTATGATATACACTTGCTTCTATGTTCAGTGCATCACTTTTTCCTGAACTGGTCAAGATTTCCATAATGAAGTTACATAATTATTGGTAAGACTGTCTTTGTTAGCAGTTTAACAACTTAGCAAGTAAGTGCTATTCTGATTACACTTTCCTAGCTAATATAACCATTGTAGTTTTGAAATCTAGCTTCCTTTTCATATGTTGTATTGTTTGAAAATATGTGATTGACTTTATTTTATATATATATATCTGACTTTTTTGCTCTTGTAAAATCACTCTTTGACAGTGTTATCAATACAATTTATTTTAATCTAAAAATTTAAGCCCTCATGAAAACTCTCATGTTTAAACTTGGAAATATCTTAGTGTCAACTGATTGCTTTACCCAATTCATTTTCTAGCTAAGCCTATAAAATCCCTCCACTACATTTTGTTTGTCTTTACCAATTACAGCTACTCAAGATACAGTGAAATTATTTAAACCTAAGTTAGGCTTAGCTCTAGCTACAAGTTTATTTACAAAACATATCACTGGCACTGTGATATTAATATAATAGTACTAGTAGTACAACTTATATAACATTAATATTTAAATAATAACCATCGGGTTTCTCATTGCTGTGTGTGTCTTCTCGAAAGTCTAACTTCTAAGGTGAAACTAAATTTCTACAAGTCTTAAAACGAAAAACAAGAAATTACAGTAACTTTCTTAAAGTTTATTCTATCCAAGCAGTAGCGCAGTTATACTAGCTTATACTACAGCAGGAAGTTAGTTGTAACTTGTAGTACTAATGTACTACACTCTACAGTAAACACTGACACTGACAGTATCAGTATTATTTACTAAAACTAAAACTACTAGCACTGTAACAATAACATAGAAACTATCATTATCAATAATTAAACACATATTCTATAATACTTTTACTTCTTGAAATCATAAATTATTTTACTTATTTGCAACAAAAAATAACAGAATTTTTATCCCCTGCTGATAATAAACACTTACCAAATACTCCAACTTTCACCACCTCCATTAGACGCCATATTCATCTTTCCATAGTCATCAGTAAGAAACATTGCCTTGTACAATTTGATCACCCTTAGCTATAGCGACACCTACTACAAGTGGTAGAGTTTAAAGTGATAAAAATCGATATTTCATTTTTGACGTCTTGCGCAGTTTCATGAGACCATAAATGTGTTTTATTATATTTGAAATTCTTTATAGAATATATAAAAATATGAACAAAATGTAATATTTGCATTTTTTTCTTAACTTACAGTATAAATCATGTGTGGCACTATAAATATATATAGATATTTTTTTTTAATCCAACGAAATATGTTTATTTTCGCATAAGAAACACCTTTTCTAGTTATACAAATTGACAGTATGGGAATCGTCTGGTAGTAAATTTGACGTTCTTGTCTAAAAGAAACACCTAAATCCTCAGTGGATCAGCGATAAATATGAGGGCTTATTACGCTAAAATTCCTGTTTAGGTCCTCGCGATGGGCACAAAACACGGATAGGCCATTGTGTAACTTTATGCTCAGACAAAAACACAGAAATATTTTTTAAAGAAGTATTTTTAACCCTGTCTTTAACTGGTTGTTTTTGACATTACTAGCATCAAATGAAATAACTAAAGTAAAAAAAAAATTCGTTTTAAACCTTTTAATGAGATTATCTTGTAGATCTTCTCACAGCCAGCTTACTTAATTAAAAATATTTCTTCAAACTATCAAGTAACAAAATTATAAAGCAAGTGTTCAGTCAAACGTAGAACAATTTAATTTAATAAGTCATGACGACATATCAAACTTCATTATTTTGTTATTCAGTTTTATAAAAGTACAATGATTTAACTTAAACATAATGTAGAAAACTAATGCATACACAAATATAGGTATTTTATATAGTTTCTACAATTTTCCAGAAAAAGTGGCGTCTACTCAGAAACAGTAAGATAAATTAGGGAACGAGATAATTATGTGAAGTCATAAAGAAAAGGACCAATTTAAGGACACAGTTTGTTGTCAAGCGCAGAGCTACACAATAGATTATCTGTGTTCTGCCCACCAAAGTATCGAAAACGTTTTTTACTAAAGTGTTTTAAGCTCTCAGACTTACGCTAAGGCACGAGGAGGGGAGGGAGGAACACAAGAATACCTGTACATAATGATAGAACAAATTAAGTGTGGAACAAAGCAGTTTAACGTAGTTTAAAACGACAAATAACCTTTCAGATTATATAAAATTAACTACCAATAACCTTTCAGCTTATAATTATAGAAAATTATTGTTGCAGACTGTCATGATATAAAAGATTGTTCGGTTTATATATTAGTGATTAATTTATTTTTGTGAGTGAATATTTTATTATTGTTTAGTTTTGTTATAATAAGAGTTAAAAGCAGACGAATGTAGGAAGTTGTGTTTATAATTCATTGACGTCGAGAATATAGAAAGCGAGCAGACGAGTAAGTGATAATAATATTGTTACGTCTCTGTTCGTTTGTTAATTTCCGGTATAAATTATTTCCGAGGAACTTCAGCGATACAAGTCAATTCTTAAATAAAACTAGTTTACTCTTTCTCGATACAACTTTGTAATACACAGAATTTCCACAGTCACTTTAATTTAACTACTTTTATAAAAACTCGCTATAATTTACAGCGATTCACACAATTTACTTACGGTGCCTACTGTTCGCTTGACTCAATTATCTATCTCTATATCTATCTATCTATTCAATTCCATCTTTTTCGCTGGCTTTATTTGCCGAGCTTATATACTAAAAAAGAGGGCTCCTGGAACAAACTAGAGTTGCCAGGAAAATTCATGATCCTTCGAGAAACTCCAGCGCGCATGCTCCCAGCATTGCGTGACTTCCGCTGTCGTAACACTGCCCCTTCCTTAGTATTGTTCGTCACTTACATTAAACCATAGATAATTAACCATAACTTG
>NW_013670683.1:30662-35069 GCF_000517525.1 Limulus polyphemus | reverse complement strand
ACGTTCTTTTACTTAGGTGAAAATGGCATGTTTACCTAGAATTTTGATAAATCTGTTGACCAAATAGATGGTATCTATCTAGAAGTTACAGCTTTAGCTACGATATCAGAGAACAGCCAATCACAATGAATATGTTAACAGAAAGACATCTCGAAAGATGTTAGCTGATTTGTTTGTTTTTGAATTTCGCTCAAAGCTACACGAGGGCTATCTGCGCCAGCCATCCCTAATTTAGCAGTGAAAGACTAGAGGGAAGGCAGCTAGTCATCACTTCCCACCGCTAACTCTTGGACAACGAATAGTGGGATTGACCGTCACCTTATAACGACGTCTGGCTGAAAGGGCGAGCATGTTTGGTGTGACGGGGATCCGAGCCCGTAACCCTCAGATGATGCTGGCTGAACAACTGTCTACGTAACTATGCACACTGTTGCCTTTGCATATAATAAAGATTGTATTTCACTTAACATCATTTATACAGTCTGTTTATTTTCTTAGCTTAAACTCAGTGGTTTAGTTTAACTCGGATACTTTACAATTTTACCGATCGATTTTCCCATTATTTAACAGACCTATCAAATACTCATTGAGAAATCAGTTACACCAGAGAATACCGCAGAGTAAGTAAAAAGGGGAGATTTTGATGTCATGACCATAGAATTTATTGTATAGTTTTCCGTTTTTACTAACGTGCATATTGGCACTTACTTGATTTCTTGAGTTTAAATTCTCGAGGTGCAATTATTCTTGACCAAAATGGAAAACTTTGCCACCAGAGAGAGAGAGGTTTAAGGTTCAGGTTGGAAAAGAAAAATCCTGCAGTGGCGCCTGTAGTAGCTGCACCTCAGACTGACTAACCTACTAGGTACTTCGACCATGTCAAGCTAGAACCACACTGAAGGTTAACCAGCTATACACACACATTCTAATACTGCATTGTAACCACATCGGTTTCCATGTCTACCTATAATGTACATGTGGATGAGAGGAATGAACTGGTTATACTTTGCCTAACAAACAATGGTCTTGTAAAGGAAACAAAAATTTACTTCGAATGTAAAATGATCTCTCTAAGCCTACATTATGTAAAATGATCTATATAAGCCTACCTTATGTAAAATGATCTCTCTAAGCCTACCTTATGTAAAATGATCTATATACGCCTATCTTATGTAAAATGATCTATCTAAGCCTACCTTATGTAAAATGATCTATCTAAGCGTACCTTATGTAAAATGATCTATCTAAGCCTACCTTATGTAAAATGATCTCTCTAAGCCTACCTTATGTAAAATGATCTATATAAGCCTACCTTATGTAAAATGATCTATCTAAGCCTACCTTATGTAAAATGATCTATCTAAGCCTACCTTATGTAAAATGATCTATCTAAGCCTACCTTAGCTTGGTCAATGAAAAACATTTCTTTTCCTATCATATGGCAACATCATGATTCAAATAATTTGTTAAATAAAGATGCAGTCTTTTCACAAGCTTTAAAAAATCGGACCTATGGTTATGATGGAAGATATTCATAAACACACATATATATATAGATATTTTACAAGATACATGTCACCACACAAAGGTTTTATCAAATCGTTCCAGCCTCTGTGTGAATCTCCATTAAGTTGGAAGCATATTTAATGCAGAGAAATAGCCATCCAGTGAGAATTATCTATTTCCTCAACATTTCCCCTTACGGCTTTATCAAGAGCTGTACATCCTTCTGAACACAAGCCCACTCTTAACAGAACAAACAGCTGATTTAATTCAAAATAATACCCAGGTGCTCTTATCGTTATAATGGTTTCTATCATTGGGTGGGTTCTTGGGGATTAATAGGTAAAAGTCAAGTCAAGTCCATGTAATGATAATGAATTTATTATATTTCTTTAACGACGATCTGACAGAGCTATCTTCCCAATCACTCGTTAACTTTCATTGAGTAACCAACTAAAACTCTTTATCTGACACTGAACTGATGAATTAATTCTGGCATACTCACGCTGCCCTATTTCACAGAGTATTTTGCCCTATTTCACAGAGTATTCTGCTCTATTTCACAGAGTATTCTGCCCTATTTCACAGAGGTCTAAACTGTCATGAAAAGTTTAGATTTCACATAATCACTACATCACCTAAAACACTCCTAGTGTTTAAAACATTAAAATTTTAAAAATATAGCTTACAACACTGCTCCTCTTGGATTGTGAAGTCTCTTAAACAATTCTAAGAAACAAATACAACAGTAAACTAAACTTAAATTACATACTTAGCAATAAAGTAGTTATTTACAATTAACAAAATCAATATCCTCAAATAAGACAGTGGTAAGCCTGTAGGCTTATAGCACTAACAATCGAGTTTCAATACACGTGGTGGGCAGAGCACAGACAGCCCATTGTGTAGCTTTGTGCTTAACAAACAAATGAACATCAAATAGACATAACAGTCACTACATCTCTAGTACCTTATTGAAAAGTGTCCAAAGTGTTCTTTTTTCTTGGTAGTTTTTTCTGAGGCTTATGGTATACAGATAAAAGGACTTTTCTTCTCTTACTGCCACTTGCTGTCTTTTCAACAGAGGAGTTCTCCATATGTAGAAGATGGTCGAGAGAATTCACTGATCCGCTACCTTTGTTATTCTCTAAACGTGGTGTCGACAAAAATTCTGGGTTTTTCAGTAGGAACTGCCACTGTTAAAGTCGCTTCTGAAGTTAATCAGTTGGTCATTTTATTACCGGCAGACTTCCAAAGACAGTCATGGTGGATGATCTCGTGTTTTTGCTTCCAAAGAATTAAAATATTTCACAAACAAGGACAGGGAAAAGAAAACCGACCATTATGAAAGTATCGAAGCATATTAAGGTACAAACAGTGAGAAACCTGCATGTTCTAAAGAAGATATTTGACATGTTTATTTTGTATGGTTGTTAAAATTTACCCTTGAGGAACGTACAAAAGATCGTAGCAGGTTCTTACTTATGCTTTGTGTATAGCTATCTATAGTATTTGGTACAACAAAATACGCGTGCGAAATACACATTTCCAACTATAGAGAACTAGTTATTTGGTGTCCTCAGAAAACACGTAAAACAGAAAATGATTTAACTTGTAACGGTCTCCCAGTGGCACAGCGGTATGTCTGCGGACTTACAACGCTAGAATCCGGGTTTCGATCCCCGTGGTTGGCAGAGCACAGATAGCCCATTGTGTATCTTTGTGCTTAATTCCAAAGAAACAAACAAAAGACTTGTAATGAGAGCCGATTCTTTGCGTTAGATGACAACTATACAATTAGGAAAGAATTTATTGATTTTGTAAAGCTACAGAGGGTCAGAGCAACAGATATTGTATGTGCAATTACAAAGATATTGACTGATGTTGGATTATTACAAAATGAATTGTATGGTCAAGGATATGATGGTTGGCGAAAGATCTGGTGTCCAAAAACAAATTCGAGATATGCAAAGCAAGGCCTTGTACACTAACATAATCTTGCTATTATGATTCATGTTCAGTTCCACCAATACGAAATTATATCGATCAAGTTAAAGAAATAACTATTTGGATTAAATCCTCACCTAAACGTAGGGGACGCAATCTATCAAAATGGCATCCAGCATGGAGCAGTTTCATCACGTCTTCCATTACTCAATGTGTGCATTACACGCTGGGTTGAGAATATTGAAGGTTGTGGAAGGTTCTGTTTACGTCATCCATTCCTACTTCACATGTGTGAGGTTATTATGTAATTTTGAAATGTTTATTAACAATCGGGCTGCTAAAGATAAGAAAAATGCTATGGCTTATCTAAAAATACCGGAATCCTTTAAATTCATTTTTGTTTAACAGCTTCACAACGTTCCCTTTACTATTTGAAAAAAGCTTCTGTAAATTTGCAAGGTCCAAACTAAGACATTGTTTCTGATGTTTCCCTAATAGAACAATGCTGTAAAGAACTGATTTCACTAAGAGTTAACATAGATTACGATTCACATCGTATCTTCAAGCACAGCACTAATATTGCAAACAGATTAATATTAATGTTAGCATGCCACGAGTTAGTCCGTGGAGGATCAGTAACCATTTCTATTATTGACCGCATTATCAGTAATCTTTCCCTGCTATCAAAACCTCACACACACAAGTTTTTTATCTCTGATATCAGACAGGCTATAGATTTTTACAGGGAAGATTTGCCAACTCCGGATATTTTTTTATGAAGATCTTCATCAAAGGAAGACAAGATGGCTTTCTTTACCTCTCCAGGACAGGCCTCAGATACTGGCTGACTGCTTAAAGGAGTGCTTCAGTGTACCAAATATATTCATGTTACTGAAACTCTTTGCCACACTGTAGTTAAGTTCATCTTAATGGGCCCGGCATGGCCAGGTGGATAAG
>NW_013670683.1:27150-30002 GCF_000517525.1 Limulus polyphemus | reverse complement strand
CCATGTAATTGTTTAAGTTATATTTCATTCAAAATTGATTCCAGATTTAATCTCATAGCACATATTTTTTACACATTTTCTGGGGGATATGCTTCCAGACTTTCGTAGAATTAGCATTTATAAGCTTTTGATCTCATATATTACCCCCCCCCCTTCAAACATTCTGCGTATGGGCATAACCTAACTAAAGTGATTTGGAAGATGATAAGACAAAATTATGTTGAAGTTCTGGAGATAAACAGCAGAAGTGTTGTGCAGAGGAGAAAAGTGATAAATTCTCAAGAAGTCTTGAAATTCTGAAACATTAGCAAGACAATTTTGCAAAATTGTTTGTTTTGAATTTCGCGCAAAACTCCACGAGGGCTATCTGCGCTAGCCGTCCCTAATTTTGCAGTGTAAGACTAGAGGGAAGGCAGATAGTCATCACCACCCACCGCCAACTCTTTTACCAACGAATAGTGGGATTGACCGTTACATTATAACGCCCCCACGGCTGAAAGGGCGAGCATGTTTGGCGTGACGGGGATTCGAACCCGCGACCCTCAGATTGCGAGCCATCTCTCTAAGGAGAGAGAAGAATTCTACTAAGACACTGTATAACATTATAACACTGTATAATATTAGCTAGAGTGGAACTTTACTTGGATGGAAACTTCTATTAAAAGCTCACATGGAAGATCGAATATTCTAGATTTTGACAGGATATGTATGTCCATTTTAATAGTTGAGAAACCATCACAAAAGTTTACACCGAGTATCGAGTATGTGACATCATTCTGTCCAGGAGACGAATATACGTTAGACTGTGATTCGAATTAATTGTTTAGGTTGATTTTCCCGAGAGTTCCATAGAACTAAGTGGAGGAATCGTATATTCACGTGGGGAATAAGACCTCCTAGAAGTCTAGTAGGGGGTGGAATAAATTCGGCCTTCATATATATCCAACTTATGTCACCAATAACGGGGTAATCATTGTAAAACATACGAACATTTTAATAAACAAACAAAAGAAATAAGAACAAATGCGCCCCCCAGTGGCACAGCGGTATGTCTGCCAACTTATACCGCTAGAAACCGAGTTTCGATACCCGTGGTGGGCAGAGCACAGATAGCCCTTTCTGTAGCTTTGTGCTTAATAAACAACAACAACAAATTCAACATTTATGACTAGGAAAAAGTAAGAGAATCAGTTTTACGTTATTATTGGCAATAATATTTAAATGAAATCACAGTATTCAAATATTTTTAGTATAAACCTACACGATACGCTACCTGCAACTTTGTCCATAACGGTGAAACGAACCTAGAATTTTAGGGGTTGTAAGTCCGTAAAACTTACCGCTGACTCACCGTGGACCATATCAAAGGTAAATAATTTATTTTTTAATCTGAAATACAATATACACAAGTATTATCATTAGAACGCTCATCTGATGAAGTATCTTCAACCAGAATACAAGCTATACATACTTAAATTCGATATAATACTTTCTGTTCGTGAAAGTTATCGTAACACTGGCTGATGGAGCTTTTTATTACGGGCTGTTTGTGTGGATAACTGAACACTCTGAACTTTAAAAATTATTTAAAACTTTGTATAAAATGTTATTAACTATGCTCGTTTCTTCTTTATATATTTAGCACTTTGGAGAAGATGTATAGTCGAATTCCATATTGGCATGAAGTTGTTAGGCCTTGGAGTTTTTACAATTGTTTTTTTTTTGTGTTTACTTTACACAGTGTATATATGTTTGGAATCATGTCACTGTTACTATTAACATAACGAAACAACAGTTTATTTAAGAAATTACAAATCTTGAATTGGACGTGTTTTGTATAATGAGTAAGAGGTCACTTAATTTTTTATTATGCGGAGTTTTTGAAGAATGCCCTAAAAATCATATTAGTAGTGCTTTAAATAACGATGAATATCGTTCGGAAATATTCTATTGTTGTGACTCATACAAAGTACTTTCTTTCTCCACTACTAGATGTCGTCGAAGTTGAGCAGAATATGTATTTTATTATTATTATTCACAATCACAACTATGAAGGAGTAATGTGAACATCATACTGGGTTACAACTGACACACGCTTGCACTAATTACCATAAAAAAACGATAATAAATAATATGTTTACAAGTTTAATTTTTGATAATAAATTGTTTAGTATTTTTTGAAAATATAAGTTTATCTCGAATAAATGATATTTATAGAAAACTATTTTCGAAGAATAGTTTTTTACTTGCAGTGATGTAAACTAAAAACTAAAATTTAATTAAATGACCCGGACGTGACTCGAACACGCAGCCTTCTGATCTGGAGTCAGACGCGCTACCATTGCGCCACCGGATCGTAACATTTGACGCTTTGATAAGTATTTATATACATTTTACTATTCATTATTACAATTGTTTGAGTATTTAAATTGCTCACCAGAGTACGCAAATCTTATGATGGCTAGACCCACACATGTTATAACAGTAATACTATATTATACATAGCTTAGATTCTAAGCTGGAAAGCTGCAGTGTGATCGACATTAATTAACTTACTAGCAGAGATCAGCAAAACATTTCCGGCCAAATTAATATATTTATCGTAACAGTACTTCTTTAAATATAACATTTCTAGCACAATACAAACAGATTGTAATTGGAGACAACGAAATGTGTAAATCCACTTGTATATAGGCTGTACTTTATAAATATTTTACTTATGTTAGGCCTAAGTTCGATAAAGGGATAAATTAACACTGTAACCTTTGTACTTTTTTTTTTTACTTTAGTTTAGTTAGGACTAAACTTTACTGTACTTATTACTATCGATAAATAAACTTATAATGTTATTC
>NW_013670683.1:24332-26313 GCF_000517525.1 Limulus polyphemus | reverse complement strand
TTAAACTTTTTAAAAACTTTGACAAGTTTTTAATATTCTGTTGTACAAAATGGTTAGTAAAGTATATTTACATTCCCTTTTTTGTTTCATACACTAATTGTAGCGACTTGATCACTAAGCTTTGCAACTCTCTGCCACAGGCAGACTGTTTGTTGTCGAGTGAATAATGCGCATGCGCAGTTTTTCTTGGGGAAACATTCTAACTACGTATACTTAATGCAGCAGGTTCTCGGTCAGAAAGCGTAACGGTCGTACATACAAAGAAGCGGAATAATAGTATAGATAACTGATCAAGTTTATAAGAGCTGCTAGAATTGAAAAGTTTTACTATAAATCAAATACACAAACCTGTAGCGAATGCCGACACGCTTATATCAGACATATTATTTGTTTTATTCTGAATTCTAATACATTTCATGCGTTTGTCCTACTTAAGTTAATTTGTATAATATAAGCTATATAATCTCCTCATTAAATTCTTGGTTTTGATCTGTCTAGGAAGTTAGATCAGAAGTTATTGATCATAAGAATGGGAACACTACTGAGTTACGTCCAGATTCTAATATTAATAACAACAGTAATTATAATTTAATTTTTACAGTTTATTAAATGATAGTATCATACGTTTTCAAAATTAACAATAAGTCTAAAGACTTTAAACTGATTTTTCAATATTTGTATAACAGCGATATTTAACACTAACGTGTTTCTCAACATGACCGTAAGTGTCAGGTCATGACAGCGGGACATTGCATGTTAACTCAGTCTAATATTCAACCTAAAAGTCTGAGAACATAATATCCCTCGCTAATCGTGTGACGGATGACGTCACTGCAACAGTCCAGCAGGGTATCATTTATATTGTTCACAAAAATTTTAAATCACATTTTACGTTAATGTTGGTTACATTTTAACCGCGAGTAGGCAAAAATAAAGGGTAAATTACCTTAACACAGTAGCGTCGCTAGGTGCTTAAAAGATGCGGGTGGGGTGGGGGGCTAGGGAATTTTCGGTCATGGTTTTTCTATTCTCATGTTTTAAGACACCAACTGTGGGATCTTATCCAAAGCTTTTTGAAAATCAGAGAACACTAAGTCCCACCTCCTCCACCATTCAAACAGCCAGTAACATCTTCGATAGCTATTAACTGATTAGAAAGGATATATTTTACTTTAATGAGTCCATGTTGATTTTCTTTTATGATTTCAGATTTCACTAAACGATGTTTTAAAGCTTCTTTTGGCAAACTCGAATATTTCCCGCTACATAATTAAGACTACTTAGTGAATAATATCCAACCTTCAGGTACTTTGACCTCCTTTAAAACCTTGGGAAAACGTCGTCCGTTTCCAGCTTTCTTCTAACCACCAGGGGATTATACGTATACACGCAGAAACAATTTCATGAAAAATGTTTGATTTATGATATATTCGGCTATTTGTGGAAAATGTTTGATTTGTGATATACTCGGCTATTTGTGAAAATGTTTGATTTGTGATATACTCGGCTATTTTTGGAAAATGTTTGATTTGTGATTTACTCGGCTATTTGTGAAAATGTTTGATTTGTGATATACTCGGCTATTTATGGAAAATGTTTGATTTGTGATATACTCGGCTATTTGTGGAAAATGTTTGATTTGTGATATACTCGGCTATTTGTGAAAATGTTTGATTTGAGATATACTCGGCTATTTGTGGAAAATGTTTGATTTGTGATATACTCGGCTATTTGTGAAAATGTTTGATTTGAGACGTACTCGGCTATTTATGAAAATGTTTGATTTGAGATATACTCGGCTATTTATGGAAAATGTTTGATTTGTGATATACTCGACTATTTGTGGAAAATGTTTGATTTGTGATATACTCGACTATTTGTGGAAAATGTTTGATTTGAGACGTACTCGGCTATTTATGGAAAATGTTTGATTTGTGGTTTACTCGGCTATTTATGGAAAATGTTTGATTTGTGTATATAC
>NW_013670683.1:19988-23332 GCF_000517525.1 Limulus polyphemus | reverse complement strand
GACTATTTGTGGAAAATGTTTGATTTGTGATATACTCGACTATTTGTGGAAAATGTTTGATTTGAGACGTACTCGGCTATTTATGGAAAATGTTTGATTTGTGGTTTACTCGGCTATTTATGGAAAATGTTTGATTTGTGATATACTCGGCTATTTGTGGAAAATGTTTGATTTGTGATATACTCGGCTATTTGTGTATTATTATATCTATTTTAAACAAAGGATGATAAACTTTACTTCACGAACTGGTATGTATCTGATTAAAAGAAAGCTACCAGAACCAAATATCAACCCAATAATACTATCGCTGATAATACCTAAAGAGATTTCAACCAGCTTAGCCATAAATTTGTACCCCGGTGGGACAGTGGTAAGTCTACGAACTTACAACAATAGAATCTGGGGTTCGATTCCCCGCCGTGAACACAGCAGATAGCCCAATGTGGCTTTGCTCTAAAACAAACCTATCAGTCTTAAATTCACTTACTGAGCTAACAATACAAAAAAGAATCCCGACCGAAGGAAATATTACATTTTACCAGTCCTGAAAGGTAATGGAACCGTATTCTGTAGAAAAAATGTAGGAGAAAATAAGCACGTGCTCGAAGAACAGTGTGATGATCATATAACAAATAAGTTTAATATAAACATTATAGCTGAAACGGTTCTTTATAGAACAACTACTGGGGAAAACAGGCACGCGCTCGAAGTACAATGTGGTGATTATATATATATTTATATAGAGAGATAAACTTAGGTTCAACATTAGAACCGAAACGGTTCCTTATAGAACAATTATTGGGGAAAACAGGCACGCGCTCGAAGTACAATGTGGTGATTATATATATATATTTATATAGAGATATAAACTTCGGTTCAACATTATAACCGAAACGGTTCTTTATAGAACAACTACTGGGGAAAACAGGCACGCCTATATAATCACCACATTGTACTTCGAGCAGCAGAGACTGGATGAAAGGATCAATGAATGTTTATCTTAATTACATTGTGTGATAAAAACAACATAACACATCAGTGATATAAACTAACGTTACAGTGTGAAAACCTCTGTTAGTAAGCATTCTAAATATACCAAATTAATCTAATGAAAAAAGGAGAACGTGCCTGTTTTCTCAAATAGTTGTTCTATAAGGAACCGTTTCGGTTATAATGTTGAACCTAAGTTTATCTCTCTATATAAATATAAAAAAGACCAGTAATTAAACGTGTGCATCCACTCTATATTTGATTCAAGTTTTAGATTTTGTACGGAGACTTTATCCTGAATACATCACCTTAAACTATGGGCATTTCACTAACTGAAACTAACAAAACATAGAAACGGTAATTAATAATCGATACAATACGACACACACACACATATATATATATATATATTAAACCAACAAAAGTGTAGATTGCAAATCGCGATGATTCGTTTCATTATCTCACGTTATCATTGGTTCATATATATCACACACCCAGAACAGTACAGATACAATACGGTTATAAATGGGTGTTCGCAAAAAATAAAACAACAGAAACATTATTTATTTTCTTGTTTACACTCCGCTACGATTTAATTGTTTGAATGGCATGGTGTTTAAATTATTCAATAAAGAATTTTTGTTTCTAGGCCTAAAAAGTTTTGCAACTAACGAAACAGCTTTTCCTGATAAACTAATTTCTAGGTTTGGTGAAATAAAGGTTTAGAACTCACAAGGATCTATAAAAGACGGTGTATACAGTCCAAACACTGAATTGGTGGACTATAAAGAGAAGATAGTTACTCAAGAACATCAACCGCCAACTTTTGGGCTACTCTGACCAAATAGTGTGATTTGACTGTAGTATGTTTGGGTGACAATAGATCACGAAATGGGAATCCTCGGATTCACAGTCCGTACTACTAGGCTACGCCTGGAACCCACTGAACACAAAATCATATTTTCTATGAAAACTGTAACCGGTTATCAGGAACCTGTAGTTAATGCGTAACTGGTTCTTAAAATAACATTACACCCAGTAAAACTTTTCGGTATTTTTTTTTCAAGCAAGTCTTCCGATAATCTGACAAACAGTAATATAATATTGCTCTTTGAAACGACAAGAATTTTAACTATTAATTATGTACTTGTTTTATACTACATACTCCCAACTATGAACGTGGTCCAGAAGTTAGCATGCCGGTTTCAGGATCCGAAGTTCGCGTCCTGTTATCGCCAAAAAAGAAAAAGAAAAGAGTACTACGAATTTTGAGGCTGTAGGTGCTATAAAAGAGTAACAATCAAAGCCAATTATTCGATTAGAGCAGCCCAAAAGTTGGCAGTGGGTGGCATTGACTCTACTCTATCACTTAACAAGAGGGAATCCCCAATAGCCGCGGCAGTTGGAATTTTTTTAGGCAGGATTAGAGTAAATTAATCTACGAGACCATTTTTTTCCCATTTCATTAGCTATATTTGGTGCTCCGTCAATACGAAGCATGGGGCGCACGTGTATACCCGATTCGACTTTATTACTCATCAGGATCTGTGTGGACCGTTATAAATGTAGTTCAAGTAAATGTGTGTGTTTTAATTTATGCAGACATGCCAAGTGACCAGTGATTTATGTTTGACTATTTTGGGTAATTGTACTGGAGTAAACGATGAACCATCTTAATTAATGTAGACAGGTTTGATATCATACCTGTCTCTTATTGGTGTGTGGACGAACATAACTGGACAGGGCGTGGCCTAGTGGTTATCGTTTCCGACAATGAATCCGAGGGTTCATGGCTCACTTCCCTTGCCGCAAAAAATGCGCCCCGTATTTAGGGGACGTGGGCGTTTTAAAAGACTGACGTTTAAATCATGCTGTTCGGTCTGACAAGAGTAGTCAAAAAGTTGGCGGTGAATGCTGCTGACTTGTTGTCTTCTCTCTTGTCTATCAGTTCGAAATTAGAGACGGCTCTGCGCAGATAGCACGTGATTAGTTTCGCGCGAATTTCAGAAAACAAACTAAAACAACATTTAATTATGTTTGTCATAAGACACGAGTGTTGGGTTATTGTATTTCTTAAACTACTTTCTTTATTCGGTTCCATAACAGTTTATTTCGAGAAAAAAAAATTTTTATAGTATTTCAATCACACCATGTTCCTCGTATTCATTGCCAACAACTCAATGCCAGAGATCATCAGGCAATTTTCTGAAGTTATACGTCTTTAGATGTTTCGTGTAGCCATCTTACATCGATCACAATCACGCTAAATGTGTAACTTCTAGAGGCAGACATCTTAATCCATTATAGAAAAATAAACACGTTTGAACCCCTCCTTTCACTCCCATGTTTGTTTG
>NW_013670683.1:17619-19163 GCF_000517525.1 Limulus polyphemus | reverse complement strand
AACGCGTGTGTGTATGCTTGTAAAAGCTGTAGGCGTAAAGTTATGAGGGTTTAGGAAGGGAAATAAATTTAACATTTTATTATTGTCTTAAAATTTAATACATTATAAACACACAGTATAAAAAATAATACACGTTTCCATCAGTTATTAAAGAAAACCATTGTTTGAATAGTTGAAAAGAGATTCCGCTAGCAATAATTAATTACTTTTTTCCGCTATTGTTGTAAAAGAAAAACATTGTTTGAATAAGATGTTTTAGGACCGAATTTATTAACTTACACGTTGAAAAGAAGCTTCATTAGTCGTAATAAATAATCTTTTTTTTTTCACCCTGGCCTGACTGGATTGATCACGTGTGACGTTCATTTAAACTTCAGTGCTCAAGCACCTTTGATTTCTGTATGATTGTATCGTAAAATATTTGTATATTTTTTTGAAAGAGGTTAAAAGTTTATAAAAAATAACTGAATGAAGAAACGAACAATATGTACTGATTTACCACCATCCAGCTCCATATCGATTTTCAGTAGAAATGCGCTTTATTCGACTTATCTTTTCTTCGGCGTCTCTATTCTATCGTTCAACGTAAGCCGATGATCCCAAGCCTTCGCTCGTGCGCGTTCTGACGTCATGTGCGTGATTGGAACGCGTGTATCAACCACACTAGTTGCCGCCATCACTTCGTTACTCATAGCTACAGATTGCGGACCTCCACTAACGCCGTACGAGGCTGATTCGTTGAGGATTTCCTGCTGTCCGTTTGTTCCTGATGCACCAAGACAATTTTTTTCTGCGTACGGCTATTTATTTAGTATCAGCTCTAACTATTCGGTGTAAATTTGCCGACGTCTGATTGTGCCAAATTTTGGATCTGAAATACATGTACTTTTTTTTATTAACCGGCTGTTCGTTTACTACATCTTGAAATTGATCGGTCAGTTAATGGTAAGTAACATAATTTTACAATAGGTTACTAGTGACGAAATTTAATACATTTATTTAACACTTCAAAAAGTCACCGCGACGATTACACCCTAAAGAAAGAAAGGGGGGGAAAAAAACCGGAAACATGAAGCAGTTTTTGTGATATAACGAGTATTTATAAATAGACATTATATGTGAATAAATCGTGTAATTTTGAGAAGATTTTTATAGTGATTGTGGGCCTAAAAAAGAAATGACAGATTGCATAGAGAATTTGTTTGTTTAATTTAGAGCACAGAATTAATGGGCTATCTGCTGTGTCCACCACGGGGAATCGAACCCAAATAATGGGCTATCTGCTGTGTCCACCACGGGGAATTGAACCCAAATAATGGGCTATCTGCTGTGTCCACCGCGGGGAATCGAACCCAAATAATGGGCTATCTGCTGTGTCCACCGCGGGGAATCGAACCCAAATAATGGGCTATCTGCTGTGTCTACCACGGGGAATCGAACCCAAATAATGGGCTATCTGCTGTGTCCACTACGGGGAATCGAACCCAAATAATGGGCTATCTGCTGTGTCCACTACGGGGAATCGAACCCAAATAATGGGCTAT
>NW_013670683.1:5321-16741 GCF_000517525.1 Limulus polyphemus | reverse complement strand
CACTGGATTTTATTTTTCATAGCCTGATTGTCCATGTTACACTACACGGAAAATGATGATGTACAAAAGTAAATTATAAACTAGACGTACTTCCACAGTTCCCGAAAGTGTTCTGTTTCAAGAGAAAATAAAACTAAAACCAAAATTAAGAGTAACATATATTTTTATTTCTTGCTTTCCAAGTGGTGTACACGTACCCTACTCTTATTGGTGTACCTAAGCGGTAGGGACGTGCCACTGGGGTGGTATAGAGAGGGCGACAGACCCTAACTGAAAAGCTCTGCACCCCAGCACCTGAGAAATAGTTGTTGTTGTTTTTTTTTAATGTGACTCCAGCTGACACGAAAGTGTTAATTATTTTCTGCCCCAAGATTAAGTCTTCGCCACAATTATGCCCCCCTAAAAAAGTCCTAGAAACCCACCACCGGTAAGTGGTAAGACGTGTTTAGCCTCATACTCTAACAGTGCATAGCTTACATATCTCATAACCCTACGCTTAAAGCTACGACTCAAATAGTGAAAATGCAGGCGTATCTTATTTCTCATGAGTAACGAGAAACTAGCCCAGAGTGTTTTGTGAAATAAAATTGTGATGTTGCATAAGTCCGGGAAATATAAATTTTCTTTTGTTGTTACTTATTGTTTGTAGCCTACATGTTATCGACTGAAATTCCGTCTATCCTCGCTATTAAATTCTAAGAACTTAAAAATGAAAGTCAAGGAGAATCTATAAGGATATGCCTACCATATCTAGTGCCGACGAGGCCTTTCGCCCAATACCAAGTCTTATAAAATAGTAGAAAAACCCAAGTTTTTCTTATGCACGCTGTAAATTTATTCGTAACCCTTTTACTACAGAAAAAGCACATGGTACACATACCACAGGTGCGTTAGACTATAGATATGTCTGCTCTCTTTCTTAAAACGTTCCTTACTTCTTGGTTCAGTCTACGTTGATTAATTCAGCTTGTCAAATCATTTCTTTAAAGTGAAGCGTGTTTCTTAATCCATTTCTCCATTAACTTCGTTAAATAAATCAAAATTTCTCTGTCAGTTCTCCCTTTTGACATTTGATTTTGTAATTATTAATACTTCAACAATATGTACAGCTTACTTTACATTGTTAGGATAATTTTAATTAGCCCCCCCCCCCCAGTGGCACAGCGGTATGTCTGCGGACTTACAACGCTAAAATCCGAGTTTCGATACCCGTGTTGGGCAGAGCACAGATAGCCCATTGTGTAGCTTTGTGCTTAATTACAAACAAACAAACAATCGTAATTACGAAGCACCGTTCGGTATTATCTTGCGCTTTTTTCTCTCCTCATAATAATATGTTTGTCGTGCATGCTACACGTGATACAAGTAACGTGCAGATAACTGGATTTGGGATGCGGTGACCTTATTCTTGAGTTAGTCATAATATGTCAAGGCCCATTCCACTTTCTGGTGTTCATGAACTCTCCCACGGTAGATGTCGCTTCGTAACTCTAGACTTGTACTAATGCGTTTTCTAGTGAACCACGGGCTTCGAATTGTTAGTCATACGTGAGAACAAACAGACACCCTCTTAACAATTATTTATTTCCATGTGGTTTGTTGAATCTGTTAACAGACACCCTTTGAACAATTATTTATTTCCATGTAGTTTGTTGAATCTGTTAACAGACACCCTTTGAACAATTATTTATTTCCATGTAGTTTGTTGAATCTGTTAGACACACCCTTTGAACAATTATTTATTTCCATGTAGTTTGTTGAATCTGTTAACAGACACTCTTTGAACAATTATTTATTTCCATGTAGTTTGTTGAATCTGTTAACAGACACACTTTGAACAATTATTTATTTCCATGTAGTTTGTTGAATCTGTTAACAGACACCCTTTGAACAATTATTTATTTACATGTGGTTTGTTGAATCTATTAACATAAACAACGAAATAATTGGGATAAAATTAACTTTCTAAAGTCAGCACTGACAGTATATAGTTCAAGAAAATAAAAGACTTGAAAATGTTGTTAACCTAATCCCACAACCATTTCATAATAAAGGAACATGCTCACATATTTTGTTATTCAGCACTAAGCAACACAACGGACTCTATGCGCTGTGCCCACCTCGGGTATCGAAACCCGATTTTTTTGCGTTATAAGCCCTCAATAGGTTTGTGAGTTAAAGTGTCCACATTCACAAACAAACGACACAACTTCTGCTAGTGCGCTGTATAAAACACGCGGAAATCATTTTACTGTGAATTCGTAATTTTTAAACAAAGCAAAATGTTTATAAATACATTCTTATTAGTTATTTTAACAATTTTCAAAATAATTTTCTTTTCTTGTCCTCTCGATGAGTATCCTGTAATATTTAACATCATTATTTTTAACATGCCCATTGACTATGTTACATTACACGGAAAACCATTCAAATAAAAACTGTTATGGATTTCACCACTGCTTGTTCATATATGTATTTGATGAAGGTAAAGCAAAATAGATACCCCTGTAAATACTACTTCCCGGCAACGATGTAAAGATATACGTACATATATGTATTTGATGAAGGTAAAGCAAAATAGATACCCCTGTAAATACTACTTCCCGGCAACGATGTAAAGATATACATATATGTATTTGAGGAAGGTAAAGCAAAATAGATACCCCTGTAAATACTACTTCCCGGCAACGATGTAAAGATATACATATATGTATTTGATGAAGGTAAAGTAAAATAGATACCCCTGTAAATAATACTTCCTGGCAACGATGTAAAGATATACATATATGTATTTGATGAAGGTAAAGCAAAATAGATACCCCTGTAAATACTACTTCCCGGCAGCGGTGTAAAGATATACGTACATATATGTATTTGATGAAGGTAAAGCAAAATAGATACCCCTGTAAATAATACTTCCCGGCAACGATGTAAAGATATACATATATGTATTTGATGAAGGTAAAGCAAAATAGATACCCCTGTAAATACTACTTCCCGGCAACGATGTAAAGATATACGGTAAAACATTTGTTGTTGTTGTTAAGCGCAAAACTACGCAATGGACTGTTTGTGTTTTGCCCACCACGGGTTTCAAAACTCGGTTTTTAGCATTATAAGCCTTCGGACTTACCGTTAAGCCACAGAAGGGGGCAAAAAATCTGTTAAAAATTCAAAGAACATTTCCTTTGGTGGAGAACAAAAAGAAAACTTATTTATTTTAAAAAATGTTGTACTATTATGTGAAGTGTTTAGAACTGCGTTAGCTCTTTGTTGTTTTTAGATGATTCCAAGTTCGAAACACACGCTTTGATTTCTATATTCAAATCAAATACCTAAACATGTTCGAAATTATATGTGGTATTAATATATTTAGTTTGAGTACTAATTACTAACATATTATACATACGGGATGTTCGAAAAGTCTGGAATATTAGGCACTTCAATTAATTTTACAGAACGTGTTCCACATGCTGTCTTTGTAATTCGAAACAAGTTTGAATTAACAGCAAGATTAATTAATTGGATTATTATTCTCGTTTTTATTATGTGTATTGTTATTTTCACTACGTTTCGACCAGTGAATTCTCCAGCCGTTGTTATGTGTTATATCAGATATTTTGTATGCATCACAACCAGAAAGATTTTTAGTGGAATTACCAGGATTCGAACCCCGAACCTTTTGAGATGTTTTGGAAGTTCCTATATTTTTTATCTTTAGTATTTTTGTCCCATTTTTTTCGTAATACTGGGAGCCATATCGGGCTCATGTCTACACTTGGCTTACTGATGGGATTAGTAATCAATGCTATGCGTATCTTGGCTTACTGATGGGATTAGTAATCAATGCTATGTGTACCTCGGCTTACTGATGGGATTAGTAATTAATGCTATGTGTACCTCGGCTTACTGATGGGATTAGTAATTAATGCTATGTGTACCTTGGCTTACTGATGGGATTAGTAATCAATGCTATGTGTACCTTGGCTTACTGATGGGATTAGTAATCAATGCTATGTGTACCTTGGCTTACTGAGGGATTAGTAATTAATGCTATGTGTACCTAGGCTTACTGATGGGATTAGCAATCAATGCTATGTGTACCTAGGCTTACTGATGGGATTAGTAATCAATGCTATGTGTACTACTTCCTTATTTTCCAATGCGGCTCAGTGTCGATGATAGTGACTTTGTCCCATGCTGGTCTGTGTTCTCCATCAGACCATGCATGTTCTGCTATGCCAGACTTGTCGATCTCGCCCTGGATGGTTGCCTTCCTATGGTCGATCTGTTTATCCTTTGTATGATCTACCACAACTGTATGGAATGTCATATATGCAGTTTGCTCCTTAGATGTGTGGTCTGACTTTGGTGAGTGTTCTTCGGAGTGTTGTATTACTTCTGAAGATGGTCCTGATGTTGTATCGTCCACAGATTCTCCATATCTTCTCTGATAGGCCTCTGGTGTATAGAAGTAACACAGTTGCTATTGGTTTCTCTTGGGGCTCTGTCTATTGTTTAGTATGTCCTCTGTGTTTCTGTTCTATGAAATCGTTCGGATATCCATTTTTCTGGAATGTCTCTGTTAACTGGTCCATTTCTTGTTTTCTTATTGTGCTGATGGCATTTGCCCGATACCTTTCTTAACAGTATCTGGATGGTGTGACTCGAAGTTGAGGAAGCGACCGATGGATGTTGTTTTATAGTACACAGATGTCTTGAAACCAGTTTCATCTCTTTTCATTTGGACGTATAAAAACGGTAGTATGGTGTTGTTTCACGTTCCGTTGTGAACTGGATTGATGGTCGAGGTCTGTTGATATGGTCCAGGAATGACGTTACGTCCTCTTGATGTTCCCGTAGGACGAAAGTGTCGTCAACGTATCGAAGCCACACTGCTGGTACGAGAGGTGCAGGTTCCAATGCTAGATCCTCGAAGTATTCCATATAGATGTTGGCAATCACAGATGACAATGGCGAGCCCATAGCCATCCCTTCCTTCTGTTGGTAATACAACCATCTAGCTGGAAGGCTGTGGTGGTTACACAGAACGTGAGCAACTCCATGATATTATCGATTGGGATGCACGTTCTTTCCAGTAAGAGTGTCATCCATTTCCAGTCTGTTCCTCACTACGGTTAAGGCCTCGAATGTTGGTACATTGGTGAACAGGTTCACAACGTCGAAGCTAACCATTTGTATACCAGGTGTTAGGGGCATGTCCATGATCAAGGAGAGGAAGTGGGTGGAGTTCCTCGCGTATGAGGATGACTTCCCACTTAGAGGACTGATTATCTTGACCAGGAATTTGCCCAATGGGTGACAAGCTGAGCCCCAGTAGCTGACAGCTGGTCTAAATGGTATGCCAATCTTGTGCATTTTTGGTAGACCGTACATGTGTGGTATTTACTGTAATGTTGATTCAATTGTCTATATTGTGTATCAGTCAAGTATCCTTTATCTTTGTTCAAGGATCTTGAAGATTCCTCGTTCGGTCGCAAATGTAGGATCTCTCTACAGTTTCTTGTATGTCCAATCACTCACTAGATTGTAAAGCTTATGAGTCTTCTCCTCCTTATTGGTGACAACGGTGGCATTTCCTTTGTCATCTGTAAGTATGATGACTGTGTCATCATTCTTGATAGCTGCTAGCTCTTCTTTGGAAAGATTCACCTTTGGTGGTTTCGCTTTCTCTAGTGCTTGTCTGATTTCCAGTATATCTCCTCCTTCTCCACACTGCTGTCTCTTCTGTGGGAGCTACTATGTCGAGGTGGTTTATTCGTTTGGTGGTGGTTGCGAAGTACAGCCTCTTCATACAATGTCAGTTGTCAGGTTTACCACCACCACCTTTATTGGTTGGTACGTTGGATTGAATCTCTCCAGTTTTGTATGTGGTTCTTCTTCAACCTTTGATCTATGACGGCGTTGAGTATGTGATCAAGATCTGTTGTTACCTGGGATCTGAGGGTTGACTCAAGTTTTGATGTTGATTTATCTAGTACTCTCTTACTCCGACGATGGAAGTCAATCCTTTCCCTTATTAGAGCACGACTTGACCTTTCCTCTATTAGTCTTGGTCTTAATCGGGACCTTCATTTTTAGTTCTGATAGCCAAGTGGTTTAATCAGTCCCTTATCTGGAATTAGGAAAAACAACAAATTATCTATGGTTCCAGACGTTTCGGACACCTGTTGATTAAGCTCCATATTATTTATGGATGAAATAAATAATATATATAGTCACGAAAAATATATAAACATACACACACACACACACAGAGCCACTGTTATTACATCGTTGTGAGCCATTATAGCACGAGAAGATAAATAACTTGTAATACATCAATGCCCCCAAAGTGGCACAGCGGAATGTCTGCGGGACTTACAATGATAGAAACCGGGTTTCGATACCCGTGGTGAGCAGAACATAGATAGTCCATTGTGTAGCTCTATGCTTAATTACAAACAAACAAATAATACTTAAATATATTTGAAAATTAAAAAAATACACGTTCAAATTTAACATGCATTTGTGTTTCTTATAAATGGAAGCCAGTTAATAAATAGTCGTTATGTCTTGCTACAATTCTTTATTTGTGTGAATTATGTAACATTCCATTGGACTGTATGGTACTGTCAGTGTAGAACCAGACAGGTACAGTAACAGTTGTAACAATTAAAACAAATTTGTACTTTGTAATACTCATAACGTTTCGCTCCTCTTTATAAAATATTGTTATCCAATGTATAACTACGTAACTTTTTGACATTGTTATAAATTGTATCAGTTTCTATTGTTGAGAGGGTTCTTTTGAATTGTTTGATATAAAATAATGCAAAGTATTGTTCACTTACAGATAATAAATAAGTTGTATTTCTTTCACTGTATCTTTTATGAGCTTAACTAACATTTTCAGATAGGCTAACCTCACAGTTGACGCAAATTTTCGTTTGCTACTCATCTCGCTCTACAAATCGTACAGTAAATCTCTTATTTATTCGTGGTAATACAAATTCAACATTCAGAAAAGGAGCTAATTGCTGATAGTGACAGACAAAACCTTGCACTGATTATTCGTTAACTAACCAACAAAAATCACTCGATAACTCTAACCTAACTCGTTCTTTTTAAATTCGGATCAAACTGCTTTAAACTTTGGGAGAAAAGTCCAGAAGTTAAGCCTCTCGCTTATCGCGAAACGTCAAACCACACCTGTCCAAATAACAGTACAAGCGACTAAATTATATAAAAAAAACAGCCTATAACAATATTATATGTTATATATAAAATTTTTATAATAATTATGTGATTATGTTTTTGGTTGATAGGTGTCGTTGTGTAAACACTTAACCTTCATGAACTTTTTCAATTGTCAGATGTATTTCTTGAAAAGGAATTACCCAAAAATGTTAGTCTATAAAAGTGAGCTTGTGAACATTGAAGGTGGAAGTTTCGGAGAGATTTTAGTGAAAACGTGGTTGTTTTCTTTTTAAATATAACTTGCTGTTTTGAGATTTGATTAGCTAGCTGTTATCAGCAACTTTGATACTAACTGTAATACGATAAACAGAGGCGAACTACAGTCGTGTGTCTTAGAAGAGCAGGCGCCGAGTGAACACATTTTACAGGAGTATACAAATAAACAACAACATCAACCCGTGATATTATGCTGTCTTTAGAGAGAGTTTTTGAAAGGTTTTACTGAGATACATTTTCCCTATCAAACATGTGAATATAGAAGAGCACCTGGAGAGGAAACTAACCAATAATTAGGCTTAGGTGATCGCGTAGGCCACTAGCCATGGCAACGATTGATATCCGATATCGTGAGCACTTCAGATGGAAGAGTAGCCCTTGACATCCAATATAATCCCATGACTAATAAAAGCTTTAGACTAGAATACATAACGTAACATTTCAAACAGAGAAACTGAAACGCTGTAAAAGAATGTCAATGGGCTTATTTCAAGGTATGGAGTAGCTATTCTGACGAGAAGGGAATTTTAAGGTTGTGTTGTTTGTCAGATTGTGTGAAATATAACAATCACTTGGTTTTTTACCAGTTAATTATGGGACTAAGAAAGGGATAATGGGCCTAAAAGAAAGGTATAGTGGGACTAAAAGCAAGGGATAGTGGGCCTAAGAAAGGGATAGTGGGACTAAAAGAAAGGTATAGTGGGACTAAAAGAAAGGGATAGTGGGCCTAAGAAAGGGATAGTGGGACTAAAAGAAAGGGATAGTGGGACTAAGAAAGGGATAGTAGGACTAAGAAAGGGATAGTGGGACTAAGAAAGGGATAGTGGGTCTAAGAAAGGGATAGTGGGTCTAAGAAAGGGATAGTGGGTCTAAGAAAGGGATAGTGGGACTAAGAAAGGGATAGTGGGCCTAAGAAAGGGATAGTGGGAGTAAAAGAAAGGGATAGTGGGACTAAGAAAGAGATTGTGGGACTAAAAGAAAGGGATAGTGGGACTAAAAGAAAGGGATAGTGGGCCTAAGAAAGGGATAGTGGGACTAAAAGAAAGGGATAGTGGGACTAAGAAAGGGATAGTGGGACTAAGAAAGAGATAGTGGGACTAAAAGAAAGGGATAGTGGGACTAAAAGAAAGGGATAGTAGGACTAAGAAAGGGATAGTGGGACTAAAGGAAAGGGATAGTGGGACTAAGAAAGGGATAGTGGGCCTAAGAAAGAGATAGTGGGACTAAAAGAAAGGGATAGTGGGACTAAAATAAAGGGATAGTGGGACTAAGAAAGGGATAGTGGGCGGTATAATATCAATACCTTCTATTGCTGTTGAACAGATACAAAAGCACAATACAAACCAAAGATGACATTCCGGCCTTTGATCCAGGATTAAATACAGAATGTATCATTGGACCTCATATATAGTTAAATAGGCATGTCGGAACGTGCAAAACTCTGGGGGGGGGGCAGTTGTAAATGAATACAAATTTCTGAAGATCAATGAAAATAAAAGTCCAGAGATACAGCTTTTCAGTGGATTGTTTATTTTTCTTGTTTGTTTAACTTTATTCCAACGTTTCGACCACTCGTGTGGCCATCATCAGGTAACTGTTGTCTATTGTGTGAAATACTGCGCGAGCATTTTGTTCCAACTTAGAAAACTTATAGGGTGGACTTCTTCTCCTCGCCATAAGAACCAATGAAAATGCTTTAAAATATTATTTAACATGTTCACATAATGTCAAGTACTCTATTGTAAGTACAAAATACAACATAAGCTGTTTGGTGTGAACTACACAATCGTAAGTAATACATGATCTGAAAATGTTTCGGTATGCATATTACACAGAAACACAAAAAGTCACTACCAGCGTAATGTTAATAATTTGTCAGCCGATTACACAGAAAAAAGACTAAATAAAAAATTGTTATCAGGAAAATATTGGGGGGCAATGATATTCGGACCCTAGTTTACTTACAGGGGGAACTTACCCCTCGATTCCAACATTTATGTTAACATAAGGATAAGTTTGTTTGTAATTAAGCACAAAGCTACACAATGGGCTATCTGTGCTCTGACCACCACGGGTATCGAAACCCGGATTCTAGCGATGTAAGTCCGCAGACATACCGCTGTGCCACTGGGGGGCTAAGGATAAGTAATCTGAGTACACATGCACACAACCAAAGGCAGTGATAGTGCTGACACGCATAGTTTTAAGGATGATAAAATAATTTAGTGACAGATTGCTTGATGAGAAAACAACTTTTTGGTTATCTATAAAACTGATGACATCTGATGGAGGTCCTTACGACAACACGTTTCGAACCATCAATCCTCCGATTCACAGTCCGGGCACATTAACCTTTAGGCTACGCCTAGCCTCTAAACAATTTGTTTTTCGTTAAGCACAAAGCTGCACAATGGGCTATCGGTATTCTCCCGTCGTAGGGATCGAACTCTGGATTTGAGATTTATATCCCCTCAAAGTTACTTTCGACCCACCGGGGATGTGGGGTATTTCTAAACAGTTGCAGGACCCTATTTCATCCTAAAATAACGTGTTTGTGATGTTAGTTCATTAATTACTTTAATGTGTGTTGTCCACTATCAGGTTGCACTAGAAGCTGTTGTTCTTGTTTATTATTAAGTACATAGCCACACAAAGGACTATCTGTGCTCTGCCCACCACGGGTATCGAAAACCGGTTTCTAGAGGTATAAGTCCGTAGACATATCGCTGTGCCACTGGGGGGGGGGGGGGCTGCACTAGCAGCAAATTATATTAACATTGTTGAAATTACTGCTTTGGACATTCATGTCCAGTACCAAACATATAAAGAAAAATTTATTTTCAAAAAATTTTTTAAAATTAATAAACTTTAGTAACCTAAAGAAAAGTTCACAATTAAATATCTTTTCGGCCACAGTCTTACATCAGTATCAAATAATTAAATACGTCAATGACAATACGCAAGTCACTGATATGAAATACTATTTTATTAGAACTACGTTTCGGCCGTTCTGTTGCGGCCATTGTTAGGCTTAAAACAACTGACCACCCAGTCTTAAAATGCAAGCTATACAGTCTTTATCCGGACAGAGGCGCTGATATTACAAGAAGTAACGTAAGTGCAGTACGTGACTTTTCTGCAAGTCTCACGATAAAAACACTTTGTTTTAAGAATATTTCTTTAACTTTACGACTTAGGTTATCATTATAACGTCAAATCGGGATTTTTTTCCACGTTTATTTTCCACCCTTTTAACGGCGCGAGCTACGCATCCATGTTGTTGAATTTTATCTTCATTATTTTGTTCGGTAATGTTATCAGCGGCATGACGACGAGCTTGTTAAGCTACACGTGCATGAACTCTCTTGTAATTTGTAAGGCCAAAATTACATCGGAGAAACTTGTAGAACTATTCGGGAAAAATCATAAAACACTTCGGGGGTGTAGTGAAAAAAAAAAGAGATGAATATCAACGTTTCGGTTCACACTACGCTTCTTGCCACAACGATGAATCTGTCCATAATATTTCTTTTACATGAGAGAAAAATCATAAAACACTTCGGGGGTGTAGTGAAAAAAAAAGAGATGAATATCAACGTTTCGGTTCACACTACGCTTCTTGCCACAACGATGAATCTGTCCATAATATTTTTTTTACATGAGAGAAAAATCATAAAACACTTCGGGGGTGTAGTGAAAAAAAAGAGATGAATATCAACGTTTCGGTTCACATTACGCTTCTTGCCACAACGATGAATCTGTCCCTAATATTTCTTTTACATGAGAGAAAAATCATAAAACATTTCTGGGGTGTAGTGAAAAAAAGAGATATATCGACGTTTCGGTTCACAGTACGCTTCTTGCCACAACGATGAATCTGTCCATAATATTTTTTTTACATGAGAGAAAAATCATAAAACACTTCGGGGGTGTGGTGAAAAAAA
>NW_013670683.1:0-4887 GCF_000517525.1 Limulus polyphemus | reverse complement strand
GCTTCTTGCCACAACGATGAATCTGTCCATAATATTTCTTTTACATGACAGAAAAATCATAAAACACTTCGGGGGTGTAGTGAAAAAAAAGAGATGAATATCAACGTTTCGGTTCACATTACGTTTCTTGCCACAACGATGAGTTTGTCCATAATATTTCTTTTACATGAGGGAAAAATCATAAAACATTTCTGGGGTGTAGTGAAAAAAAAAAGAGATGAATATCAACGTTTCGGTTCACACTACGCTTCTTGCCACAACGATGAGTTTGTCCATAATATTTCTTTTACATGAGGGAAAAATCATAAAACATTTCTGGGGTGTAGTAGAAAAAAAAAAGAGATGAATATCAACGTTTCGGTTCACACTACGCTTCTTGCCACAACGATGAGTTTGTTCCTAATATTTCTTTTACATGAAAAATAGTTACAAAACTTTTAATTCTTTCGCTATTCTTGCACGGTCTGGTAGTTAAGAGAGCTTAACTCGTAATTTGCAGGTCGGTGATTCGAATCCCGTCACTTAAAATGCTCGCCCTTTAAGTCGTCATATGTGAGTTTCAATCCCAGTTTTCGTTGGTAAAGAATAGCCCACAATTTGGCTTTGGATAGTATAGTCTTGATTGAGTAGTTGTCTTCCTTGTAGTCTATCACGTTAAAATTAGGGACGCCTAGTGCGGGTAACCCTCGAGCAGCTTTGAACTAAATTAAAGAAACAGTTATTTTGATGGAAAAGAAATGAAAAGTTTTATATCATCAGGAGTTAAAATCTTTCAAAAGTAATAGATCCACGTGGTCCTGAACGTGTTCGTCTTTCTGGTGATTGTAGCTCCTAGATAGTGATGAAATGAAATTTTTCCGTCCTTAGTATAATTGATCGTCAATGAATGACAGGATTATGATCTAACTAGGTTTAACATATACGATAAATATCAACGAAGATCTTTTTCATGTTCGTTTGTCGTTAAACATAATGGGCTACCTGTGCTGTGCCCACCACGAAACATTATTTTTAGCGTTATAAGACGACAGACTTATCACTGAGCCACTGGGGAGCAACGTGTTCGAAAAAATGTTTAAAACAGACGTTCCACTTAACGAGCTTTCAACTGTCTTTTACAGTTATTGGTCAAGTCTCGTATATTCTCGAATGTGTCACGAGAAAATTTTCCCTTTCTAACAATGAAAGAAGTAACCTGATGTCAACCTACAGCCGAAAATAGTCGTCATCGAAAATACTGTTTGTGGTGGCTATTTTTTTTTTTCCTTGGCATGATAAAGTTTATCAACTTTAAAAAGTGTGTTTAAACATCGTCAGAAGAGTACTGTGCTGTTTAATTAAACAGGAATTCGACGTTTTATCAGCAGGTTATATTATTAATTGAAGAACGTATTGGAGGAATCATTCAATGTAGCCACTTTCGTTGAAATGGGGGGGGGGGGTATTAACGTATGTTATTTACATATTGTTACATTTAATGTGCTCCACTGATAATTCTTTAAAAAATAAAAGTTTTGAAATCTCTCTCTCTCTCTCTCTCTCTCCGTGTCGAGTATTTAGGTCTTTGTGACCTAGCAGGGTCAGGTTCGTAGGGACCTCTTCGAACTGGTTTTGTTTGTTTTGTTTTAGAACTTCGCGACAAAGTCTACACGAGGACTTATTTGCGTTAGCCGTCCCTAATTTAGCAGTGTAAGACTAGAGGGAAGGCAGCTAGTCAACACCAACCACCGTCAACTCTCGGGCTACTCTTTTACCAACGAATAGTGGGATTGACCGACACATTATAATGCCCCCACACTCTATATGAAATACAATATACTTCTGAGATTCTTCATCTGGGCATTATTCCTACTTAAAAAAAGAAATCCAACATATATAACTGAAGAAGAAAAACATACACTAAAACATAAAAATCTTGATAAAATTACGATTATTAAAAGTGCTATCGTAGCTCATACATCAGCCAGGCATGATCTAGAGGTGCCGGGCCGCGGATCCAAACGTCCATTGTTCGAGCCGTGATATGCTGCTGAAACACCCCTGACCAGTAGTTAATTATTTAGTTGTTAAGGCACAACGTAGAAAAACAACTGTTGACCTGAGCGAGTCAGAATCAGTTTTACGTAATTTATAAAGTGGTTTATTTGTTTGTTCACCTGAATGACATATTATGAACAGAATGGGTTAAACGACCAGGAGAGAGACTCCAATTGTTCAAACATAGCCGATCCTAATTTTGAATTGTGACCCAGAGAAAAGGCAACCAGTCTGCAGTACCCGCTGCCTCAAACGCTACTCTTAACGGAATAGTGGGACTGACTGTCACCCTTATAACATACTCACAATTGAAAGTGTGAACCGTGTCTTGTAGCACTCTCGAATCCCTAATCCGATACGCTATCACTAGGCCACGATCGGGCCCAAAACCCTTTCGTAATTTGTCACCCAAGCCCCAGATTGTAGTTACCCCATTGTAGATAACCACGAAGAACTCTATCTACGTTTACTTATCTATAAGTGAGGTTGGTCTGCAGGTGTTATAGATATCCATTACTTAGTCGACTATGGCCCGGCATGGCCAGCTGGTTAGGGCCCCGGCATGGCCAGGTGGTTAGGGTGCTCGACTCGCAATCTGCGGGTTCGAATTCCCGCCACACCAAACATGCTCGCCCTTTCAGCCGTGGGGACGTTATAATGTGACGGTCAATCTCACTATTCGTTGCTAAAAGAGTAGCCCGAGAGTTGGCGGTGGATGGTGATGACTAGCTGCCTTCCCTCTAGTCTTACACTGCTAAATTAGGAACGGCTAGCGCAGATAGCCCTCGTGAAATTCAAAAACAAACAAACAAACATTCACTTTCAATACTCTTATCACCCCAAGCGCCTGTGGCAGTAGGGTGGCGCGAACGGTGCGCCCGCACAGATTGCCGACCCATAGGGGGCGACGATAGGCTATAACGCCGACTAACTAATATGTAATGATATGTGTATGGTCTTAATGTATAATGTGTTTTCTTAATAGAGAACATAGAACATAACGTTCTATTATCTTGTAGAACGTTAGATAGATTATATCTTGTTTAGGAGAGACGCAGAATTTATATTCGGCCATCAACTGTAACTGTACAAGATCTAAATACTACCAAGTGATGACGGTGTCTTACACATATAACTCTGGGAAAAACCGATACAGTGCTAAAACACAACTATTATAAACACAACATCCCTAAGAAAAGTTTTTCATAACGGCTTTCCACGATTGGTAGATAACTAATTATATGCATATTTGTATTAATTATAATCATGATTTTAGAAAAAAACACGTAGGTTCAAGAAGTCTTGATAGAAATGAATTAAAAAATGGCGAAACTAGTAAGGTACGTAACGCAGTTTTGACCAATAAAAATGATGTGAATGAGGTACGTAACACAGTTTGACCAATAAAAATGATGTGAATGAGGTACGTAACACAGTTTTGACCAATAAAAATGATGTGAATGAGGTACGTAACACAGTTTTGACCAATAAAAATGATGTGAATGAGGTACGTAATACAGTTTTGACCAATAAAAATGATGTGAATGAGGTACGTAACACAGTTTTGACCAATAAAAATGATGTGAATGAGGTACGTAATACAGTTTTGACCAATAAAAATGATAACACAAACTGATGCAATATTTCGAACGCATTTCCTTAAGCGAGAATTAAAATAAACTGTTTAAATTGTATTCCGAGTTTCTGCTGAAACGGTATCTTTTTTTTCTTTTTTTACAATTTGTTCTCGATAACTACATAGTAAATTTCCTGAAATGTTCTAATCGTGTGTAAAGTACTTTAAAACATAATTAACTCGGAGAAAGTGGAGGCGGGAACGTAATCCTCGTTGTGTAGTTTTTCTCAAACTTCTACTAACAGGAAACTGGATTTCTGAGCAAACTCTCCTGATAACACGCCTCTTCTCACTCCTTCAATAAAGGGAAAACAAAACAAGACGTATCTAAATTAAACACCGAGACGTAGGACTACTTTCTTTATTGGGAGGGGGCATAAAAAAATCTTCAGTTCATAACATTAAAACATTTTTCACTTATGTTGTCAAAGCATCATTGATTATACTCAGAATGCCATATTTAAATACAACCAAGAATATAACACACATAGATTGTAGTTTACCTATTGATATAAACAATACCATTAATCGGTTATTATAATATATAAACAGGTTTAAGTACTTAGAATACATACATACATATATTATTATTATTTTAAAATGATATTATCATCTGGATGTGCTAAAAAAAGAAATAACATTAGAATACGTTTTACAGATAATACCTGAGTATTGTTTTCATGATTATAAAAGACAATTCCTGTAAAAAATACATTATACATGACCCATAATACAGTCAATAGTAGAATACATTATACATGACCCATAATACAGTCAACAGTAGAATACATTATACATGACCCATAATACAGTCAATAGTAGAATACATTATACATGACCCATAATACAGTCAACAGTAGAATACATTATACATGACCCATAATACAATCAATAGTAGAATACATTATACATGACCCATAATACAGTCAACAGTAGCTTGATTTTTATCAATGCACACAAATAATCAATGTCTTGTTTCAGTAGGATGAAATTTAATGTATATTATTATATGTGTTTAGACCAGCCAGATGTAATGCTGCCATCTGTAATATTTATTTGGCTTTAAAATACCAACAGAGTAATAATAATGTTTAATTATATGTTTTACATAGTCTGTTGTTTAGAGATTATTTGGGAGAACGTGCCTCCTGACCCTTCCAGCTCCTAAACGCATTGTTGGCAAGATAACAGTCTTATTCGATGACGAGGAACCC
>NW_013670682.1:62031-74769 GCF_000517525.1 Limulus polyphemus | reverse complement strand
CCGTGGGGGCGTTATAATGTGACGGTCAATACCACTATTCGTTGGTAAAAGAGTAGCCCAAGAGTTGGCGGTGGGTGGTGATGACTAGCTGCCTTCCTTCTAGTCTTACACTCTAAATTAGGGACGGCTATCGCAGATAGCCCTCGTGTAGCTTTACGCGAAATTCAAAAACAAATAAAATAAACAAATAAAATAAATAACTTACGTTTCAAAATACTTCCTATACATATTATCAGTGTTCTCTACACTAGTTTCAATAATCTTCTATTTCAGGTAAACTTCCGAATAAATTTATTTTTTCTAACACTACAATAACAGTTAATTATTGTATCTATTGTTTTTACCTTTAAATCTGCTTACTTATCTTTAGAAGTCTTATTTGATATGTATATCTCTCTCTTTTTCCAGTCTTCTCGTTATATACTATGGATATCCCAATATCCCTTGCAACTATACTAGCGTAATTTTAGTATAACTATCTTTAATTAATAAACACCCTAATACTTAGCATGTTTAGGGTCCCCCACACGGTTAACTTAGAATAACTTTATAGTTAATGGGAGAGTCCCTCACTCGTTTCACTAAAACCAACTTTATACTTAATGGGAGAGTCCCTTACTCGTTTCACTACAAACAACTTTATACTTAATGGGAAGTCCCATTAAGTATAAAGTTGTTTGTAGTAAAGTAAGTGAGGGACTGTCCCATTATGTATAAAGTTGTTTGTAGTGATCCGTGTAGGGGACTGTCCCATTAAGTGTAAAGTTGTTTGTAGTGATCCGTGTGGGGGACCATCCCATTAAGTATAAAGTTGTTTGTAGTGATCCGTGTGGGGGACCATCCCATTAAGTATAAAGTTGTTTGTAGTGATCCGTGTGGGGGACTGTCCCATTAAGTATAAAGTTGTTTGTAGTGAAACGAGTGAGGGACTCTCCCATTAAGTATAAAGTTGTTTGTTGTGAAGCAAGTAAGGGAATTTCCCATAAAGTATAAAGTTTTTTTTAGTGAAACGAGTGAGGGACTCTCCCATTAAATATAAAGTTGTTTGTAGTGAAACGAGTAAGGGACTCCCGTGTAGGGGACTGTCCCATTAAGTGTAAAGTTGTTTGTAGTGATCCGTGTGGGGGACTGTTACTAGGATTTCTATATGAATGGTGTTTGAAACACAAATTGTGAACGTTTACAGACAGTCAACGTCCATTTTCTTTTCATCCATAACTAATGAGTTCAAGAGTTTGTGAGTAGGCAGTATCTCTCAAGAACATTCATATATCTGCCTTTATGAACTAGCAAGAAACTAGACAACAAAACAGAATAAAGTCGACGAGTTACAAATTTCTAAAAATAGAATTTCGATTTATTAATGTGTGTGTGTGCCCGATTTTATTAACTTATTTTTGAAAACTATATTTCGCAAACTTGAGTTTCTTTAAAACTCAGAACTAATGTTATGAAGTTCGGTGTAAGAATCGGTTAGTGTTGAAAGAGAGGTAACAAAGTGGCCGCCTTTCTTGTTTAACTTCTGTGATGTTTCGTACCCTTCTACAATTAAGGAAACAGATGTCCAAGGTCTGGTAGAAAGTGGCCAGTTGGCGTGGTTTTGAGAAAGAAATACAAAAAAAAAGAGAACAGGCGTTCAATAGAGGAAGAAAAGAGACCAGAAGATGAGAGAGCGACTGAATAAATCGAGAGAGAGGTGAAAGAAGAAATCTAATTTTCTGATGTGTTATCGATATAACAATAAACATAGATTTATGTTTAGATATGGTATGAGTAACATCCTGATAAGAATAAGCGCAACCTTAATAAAGTTGAAAGGAAAGCCAAGCGCGAGGATAGCATGATCGTAACGATGTTGTGTCAGAAACGGTGGTATCATAAGTAAAACAATAACAACTAACAGCATGTACACAAGTAGTATACATATATATATATATATACACCGCTTGTATTTATACGACAACACAACTTTTAATCCGTGAACCTGAATGTTGTATTTCCTTTTACTATTTCTTCTATAATCTTTTCAATAGATGTAGAACTACTGCACTGATAAACATATATATCCTGCATAAATTGTCAAAAATCGAAACAATATATTTATTAAAATATTTATCGAATACTAATATTCAAGTTATGTTTTGTTCTGGTTTTTTCACAATATAAAATAGCCATCACCTGTAAAGTATAACATTTTATTATATATTACTATTATTTATATACCATTACTATTTGTTACTAACCTAATCTAATCTAATATAATATTTTAGTGTTAGGTGCATCTATAACCTTCTAAATATTTTTATAATGTCAAATATTCAAGTATTGGATGAGTACAGGAATAATATGGTTAGAAGTAGCACGGGAACACTGGAACAGTTAGCGATAGCTTTAGTAAAGATTGCACTTTAGGATAGAAAAATATGAGATTAGTAGTTGGAAGCTGGTTGGATGACGGAAAACGTTGTTTTCGGGAGGTTGAGATTGAGAGTGTTAGGTTTACAAGGGTGTACAGAAATATAAAGTTAGGACTGTAGCGGCAGGGTTACTTAGCAATGTCTAATAAATGTCGGCTGCCAGCAGTGAGGAACTTTATGTAGTGGGGACTATCCCATTAAATATAAAGTTGTTTGTAATGTTACTATATTTGAGTTTTATTATCTCGTAAACCTAAAATCTCATTTTAATATATACCGTTCTAAAACGAGTTTGACTTCAAAGGGATTTGGAGACTTCTGTCACGTAGCTTTGAAACAGTATTTTCTTTGAATTCTTAATTGACTTCTTTTGTTCTATGCAAATTCGTCATTGTACACCACACAATTACTCGTGGCGTTTCGGTAGTTCTTATAATTTGTTTCTCTATGTGCATAAAATAGTGATATATTCCGTAGCACAATTCCAATCAGAAAATTATTAACTCTTTGAAAACTGATTGTTTCTTCTAGCAACGATCAAATTATCTACGTAAAATAACTGTGCAATATTTAATTTTCTCTCAAATGGCACTATGTAATCCGATGACGTGTTTCTAAATGCATAAATACTAGAATCACGAAACTAACATTTTCAAAACAAACTTTTTCTATTTTACTCTGGAAGCATTAAATAAACGATTAGATTTATTTTACGAAAATCTTACAGTTTTTTGTACATTTAACATATGTACTCTCTATGCAGACAATGCTTTTTGTTAGTAGTTAAGCACAAAGCTACACAATGGGCTATCTGTGCTCTGCCCACCACGGGTATCGAAACCCGGATTCTAGCGTTGTAAGTCCGCAGACATACCGCTGTGCCACTGGGGGGCCAGTGCTTTTTAACTGAGCTGAAAACATTTAGTTAAGACCAACTAATATTGTATTAATATTTATGGCTAAGTTACTAAGGTTTCTTATTTTAAAATACTGACCAGGGAAAAGGCAGCCAGACAGGAACGCCCTCCCATTCACGCTAAGAGATTGACTGTCACACTTTTAAAGCAGCCATAATTGAAAGTGTTTGTGGGGGGGGAATATTTTGTGGCATTTTAGTGGCCATCTCCGAAATCCAAAACTCTGTCATGGACGCAACCTCTAATCTAAGCGGTCTAAGTCTGAAGAAAACAGTTTTTTCAAAAAGTGTTACATTTAATAAATATTAACATTTGTTTTTATAATTTCGATATAATCAACTTTAGTTTGCGTAAAATGTTTCAAGTAGAATCCAGAGTCAAATATTTTATGTACAAGTTAAGTATGAAAACAGCCCTTTTCAGGACTACACAGACTGTAAACTAAACTAGCATATGGATATATGAAGATACAAATTTATGGAATATTTATCAAATAAACATCAACATTATAATTAAGATGCGTGTTTATCCATTATAATCAATATGATGTAGTCATTTCTTATAATATTGTAGTCTCTGGAGTGTAAAAAAATATATATATCACACTCTGGTGGACGAAATATGAACTATTTAGCCTTTTGGTGGACAGGTATAAAACTCCAAAAGTCAAGTAATCTTCTGCTTTTAAGACCAATTCACTGGGTAGCATATTATGATCTCCATATACTGGGGCGGACAATTTAAAACCAGTATGGGAGATTACACTACTTAATGCCCTTGTTTCAATAACAAACCAACTTATAAAGACATAACAAAGAATCTATAAAGTGCCGTGGAAAACCCACAACGCTTTTTTTTTCCGGTCTACAACAACAACTTGTCGGTTTAGAGAAATTTTTGCATAACTATAAAATTCAATGAACTTTGAAAGAACAAAAGAGTTAACGTGTTTTGGTTCTGTTCAAATGTAATGTAATTGAATCACAGGCCTGCGATGGTTTTATTGTTAACACAGGCCTGCGATGGTTTTATTGTCTTGAAATGTTTACATGTTCTACAGTAATTCCTGTACGCTAAATCCGAAAAATGATATCCATCACGTACAGGTTTTTCACAAAACGTCATAACTCAATACGTAAAAGAAATACCACAACACGTAGTTCTGAGACTAAAACACGTAGATTTCACACAACAAATCAGGATGAATGAGGATGCATGTTCGATTGACATCAACGTTCTTCTCTTTTCTACAGTTTGTTTGTATTTTTGTTAATAAACATAACACTAAAAAAATGTTCACCCTTACGTGATAGAAAGAAATGGATATTATTTTCGAAATCTGAGTGGCCGAATTATGGAAAATCCGTTATTAAACAACTTTTATGAAGTTTAAATTCGCAGGCCTGTCTTATTAAAACTTGAAGATCATATAGCCGTTTCTGTGCTTTGATTAGACCAGTTTCTTCATGTGGAGAATTATTTTTTCTTGACATAGATTATTATTATTCAACAAAAGTTTTTCACGTTTATTATTAAAGAACAAAAGTTAATTCATACAGATAATACAGGCCTGCGATGGTTTTAATGTTAACACAGGCCTACGATGGTTTTATTGATGACATAGACCTACGATGGTTTTATTGATGACATAGACCTACGATGGTTTTATTGATAACACAGGCCTGCGATGGTTTTATTGATAACACAGGCCTACGATGGTTTTATTGTTAACACGTAATAACTACAATGTACATGAAGAAACGTTCGTTTAATAATAGTAATCTTTGTTGTAATAATAATAATAAATAGATAAACTTTGGTTTAATAACATTATAAACATATGATAAACTACAAATCACTGGTTGACCAGTAAATTAATATCTGGTGAGTTAATAAACAAGGAACCACTAGTTGACCTGTAAATGAACTTTCCATTGATTAGCTATACCTGTGGATAATCTATATAAACAAACAACATACTATTGTTTGACGAGTAAACTAACCAACAACTTATCTGTTATATCTGTGGTTAGCTCACTTATAAAATAATTGTTGACTAGTAAATTAATATCTGGTGAGTTAATAAACAAGGAACCACTAGCTGACCTGTAAATGAACTTTCCACTGATCAGCTATACCTGTGGATAATCTACATAAACAAACAACATACTATTGTTTGACGAGTAAACTAACCAACAACTTATCTGTTATATCCGTGGTTAGCTCACTCATAAAATAATTGTTGACTAGTAAATTAATCATAAATTAGTTATCTAAATCTGTTGTCAAGTCACAAATAAACAAGAAACCATTGTTGACCGGTAAACTAATGATCAACATAAAATAATCAACAATCTTTCACTTTCCAAGAGAATCAACTATACAATTTCAGTCCGAAGCGTTTCCACGTGCAAAACATGGAATCTGTAATCTTTTATTTAGGAATTATATTATATTTTAAGTTTCTTAGTTTTCTATATTGAACGCCATCTATCGAGTTTTTGCTGTGCCAAGGCGTCTTGCTGGGGTCGGCACGTGCCTTACTGTGATTTACGCGTGTCTGTGGTTTTATGCGTCGGTTTCAGCATCTACTGGTGTTCATATTTAAATTAACTAAAGGAGCACTTTTCCTTTTCAAGTAAAAATCTTTAATAAATGTGTTAATACCATTTCTTCATCCACTGATTTCAGGATCGAACCCGGAATTCCCGCACGTTCTGGTTTTTTTTTCTACCAACTAAGGTCTTGCTAGTAATACACTTTTTAACAACTCAGTCTACCACATGCAAATCGGTTATTTTTTGGTATCTGATGATAAACAAGATGTTTCATTTTTTATGAAAAACTGTTGAAATTCAAAACATCCAAAAATTACATTTTTACAGGCTAAAAAAACAATATAAAAAATAACGCAATACATTTCAAGAACAAAGTACGTTGTTGAAACATCTGTATTGTTCTATTTTAGATGATTCGGTATATACAATATGTTAAAATATTATGAATGTATCCTCTCACGTTTTGAAATGGGCATAGCTTAGTGGCTTTGAGGCCATGGGCACGTTACAAGAGTGACTGTCAAATCCCACTACCCCAGAGTTGGCGGTGAATGCCAACTTCTGCCTTCCCTTCTGGATATCAGTTCAAAAGTGGGGACGGTTAGAGCAGATGTCTTCTTGTGTACCTTTGCGCGTGCATTGTATTTGATTTAAGAAAGAAGCATCATAAGCGTGGTAGCCATGTACTATTAGTTTATTCTGAAAAGCGCGTGGAGGTGAAACTGACACGTTCTAGATTCTAAACAAGTTGTAACTTTAATGACACATAGTTTCCCCATGCCCTGGGGCTGAGATTTGTGGTTAGGATCTGAGAAACGTTCGGAAGCTGTAGAGTTGTTAGATTACCGTTCTGAAAGCTACCTTTTTTTTCCTTTTTTTTTTTTGTGGCAACTTCCTTTGTTATTCACAGATATTAAATTCAGGAAAAACAGGAATCAGTCTGCTTATCATTTAGGTTTTAAGCTTAATTTTTATAAAAGTAGGAATCAGTCTGTTTATCATTTAGGTTTTACGCTTAACTTTTATAAAAATATGAATCAGTCAGCTTGTCATTTAGTTTTTAGGCTTAACTTCTATATAAATAGAAATCACTCAGCTTATGATTTAAGTTTTACGCTTAACGTTTATAAAAATAGGAACCAGTCAATTTATGATTTAGGTTTTCCGCTTAACTTTTATAAAAATATGAATCAGTCAGCTTGTCATTTAGTTTTTAGACTTAACTTTTATATAAATAGAAATCACCCAGCTTATGATTTAGGTTTGACGCTTAATTTTTATAAAAATAGGAATCAGTCAGCTTATCATTTAGGTTTTAGGTTTAACTTTTATAGCTCGTGATCTACTTACTCTTCTTGTGGCAGCACGAATTAAGAAAACGCCAGCCGTCAACGGGTGTTGGTTAGGTTGTTCAGGGTGTGTTTTTGTAATACTTTGTTGAATTCACGAACTTTTCGTATGCCCTTCCCTGGTGGAACTGCGGTAAGTTTACAGACTTACAATGCTGAAGTCCGGAATTCGATTTCCTGCGGTGGACACAGCATATAGCCCATTGTGGCTTTGTTGTAACATAAACAACAATCTTTTTATAAGTTTAAAATACGGTACACTCGTGCTTTACGTTTACAACAACTGTCCCCATGTTGCACCTGATTATACTGCATTTAAATTCTGACCAGTGTCCATATGTAACAGTTTTGATCCACCTTCAGAGATTAACGTATTTGTTATAAACTATATGTACTTCGGCAGCGTCCCCGAAAGTGTTCTGGTTCAAGAGTAAATAAAACCAAAATTAAGAGTAACAAATATTTTTATTTCTTACTTTTTAACTTCATATGTAATGCTGTGTTGTAGCCTATAGAGTGCATAATTCTTCTCGTGATTCATGAGATGCGCACATTTTAATGACGTCACAACAGTATTTTTCGCTGTATAAGACGCACTTTTTTACCCCAAAATTTGATGTCAAAATCTGCTTGCGTCCTATACACCGAAAGTATGAGTAATATATATATATATATGTATATATATACGATATACACAAGCCATGTGTAAATATATTTAAATAGACATGCACAGTTTAGTTCAATTGAATGTGTCATTTATAACAATAGTAGTTTTTTTTTCTTTTAAAAACATAACTATTTATAATGCTCCCTAAATAATAAAAACTAAATTACAGTGAAAGCAATGAAGATTTTGTAGGTTTTGAACCAAACTAAGTAACAGTAAACCTTTTTTTGATCTACGGTATTTTCTTATTTTGATGTTTTGAGCTCTTTTGTGTTTAGAACAATATATACTAATTTTTAAAGTATCAAATTGAATTTTTGTTTAATAAAAATCTTTTAAATGCGACTGTAGCTTTTCTTCCCCCAAAATTTTGTCTTCAAAATAAGGGTGCGTCTTATATTCCGATGAGTCTTATATTCCGAAAAATACGGTAAATTGAAACGTTAAGCGTCCCTTATGTGACGTAAGTTTAGTGCCTACTACCTGACTGACAACACACTACTTTATGTTGGTGCGAGTGGTTAAAATAGGTGACCCCTCCATGCGACCTTTGATCCTCTTTCGGGGAAATAAATAGCGTACACACCTTGTCCAAGCCTGTAACTCGATTTGCGGTTTTATTTTACCTGTTGATACATGAATTAGGTTTAACTTGTATTATCTAATACATTGCGTTTGTAATCGGTGTAAAGATTGTAGCACATGTACTCATTGTTTTCACTTTTACTTTTTGTTTGGCCTTTATTTATAAGTCAGTAAAGAGAAAATATATTGTGGTATTGAATTTTTTAAATGTTTGGTGTGAAAGGGCAAATGGTCTCTTACGTTTAAACAATATAAACACTTTTAAAATTTCTTACAACTCACAGCTTTTACAGCAAGGAAGAATATATTTTTAAACAGCTACGATAGTTCTCAAGTACACAAGTTATAACGATAGAGAAGGTTTTAGTATTTAAATCAACATTTATCCTTCTTTACTTGAGAATTATCACACGAGTGATCGAAACATCGTAAAACAAAAATACTTACAATCAGTAAGTAAACTCAAACAAGAAACTATAACATACAACACCGTTGCTCTAGATCTCATGGTAACATTACATATTAATTAAATTGGGCTAGTCACATTGTCTTGTTACTAATAACGTTACTGTCTGTCTCTTAGATGTCTACATTACATCTTAATTAAATTGGGCTAGTCACGTTGTCTTGTTGTTACTAATAACGTTACTATCTCTCACTTAGTTACAAGTATCAATTTGACATTACATCTTAATTAAATTGGGCTAGTCACATTGTCTTTTTTGTTACTAATAACGTTACTGTCTCTCTTAGTTACAAGTATCAATCTGACATTACATCTTAATTAAATTGGGCTTATCACATTGTCTTGTTACTAATAACGTTACTGTCTCTCACTTAGATGTCTACATTACATCTTAATTAAATTGGGCTAGTCACATTGTCTTGTTGTTACTAATAGCGTTACTGTCTCTCTCTTAGTTACAAGTATCAATCTGACATTACATATTAAGTGATTTTTATTTCGAAGGTTTAAAATATTCTTGACTTTAAGTCCATTGGTTCGCAGCTGATGCGCTCTTTTTCAAATCGCGTTGTTTTTGATTTAACGGTTACATATTCAGTTATATATATAAACAGATTTAATGTATTTGGCTTATGTGCAGCGTTTGAATCTGTGTTTACCTAACGTGCAGCAAATTCACTAAGGTAGCAGTGTTTTATTAGGACATTCCATTCATTATTATAATGGTTTTAAACGTGGTTTCTACACAACTGATGAGTTTTTCACGGTGTTTGGAAGAGCCAAAAGAAGACAGTAAAATAGTCTTCGGTCTATGGGTTATAAAGTTTTTTAAATATGTTCCCTATCTTTGTACTTTATAACTTTAACTAATATAAAGGTAAACTTCAGGCATCGAACTATGTTTCCATAGGTTTTAAGCAAAATAACCAGATATATCGATACAAAGAAGAAAAAAATCGTCAAGTATGAGATCGAACGATTGTTTGTTTGGGATTAAGGACAAAGCTGCACAATGGGTTATCTGTGCTCTGCCCACCACGAGTATCGGAACCCGGATTCTTGCGTTGTAAGTCCACAGACATACCGCTGGGGGGCGAGATCGATTCTTTGTTAAGATTGATGAAATGGTAACTCAAATGAATAAGATTATAAGAATCGCTGTTCCTCAACCAAATCTGAATTTCAGCGAAGATATGACCTTACGTCACATTTCATATTTAAATTATAATGGGACATGACCTCACGTCACATGTTTTCCAAACACCTAAAATACTCTTAAGTTATTAGTAGTGAGTGATATATAACTTCCCAGAATACTAAAACCACTGAAATAGTCTAATTTATTTCAACATTTTTTTTTTAATTCTCTAACCATGCGACTTGCCGAAAAATAAAAACGTTTTGAAGCTCCAAATTATCATTTTTATCTTCGCAGTTCTGCGATTATCGATTTTTGTTATCGTCAAAGTGTTTGGTAATTATTATTGTTGAGATGGTTGTCTGAGAAAGACAAGTACAAGTTGATTTTTATGTTTTATAAAGGGAAAAAAAGAACTTTTCCTACGCTTGCGTTGGAGTTAGGAGATACCCTTAAACCCCCCCCCCTCCGTTCCTCATCCTCTGGATGAAGAGCTCTTATCAGAAGATAGGGCGTCTTTCAAAGCTCTCTCTCTACTCTCGAGGACGATTGCCTTTGTGAATATTGATACAATTCAGTTCAGACATCTTTAGTAAAGAAACACCGTTGATTTAGCAGTTAAATCCACGAACTGAAGCTAGGTATAATAGACGGAGTTTTAAATTAATGTTTCCTTGAAGCCAGAATATAGCGATAAGTACTGCTAGTTGGTGAACACTATATTAACACATTGTGATAAGTACTGCTAGTTGGTGAACACTATATTAACACATTGTGATAAGTACTGCTAGTTGGTGAACACTATATTAACACATTGTGATAAGTACTGCTAGTTGGTGAACACTATATTAACACATTGTGATAAGTACTGGTAGTTGGTGAACACTATATTAACACACTGTGATAAATACTGCTAGTTGATGAACACTATATTAACACATTGTGATAACTACTGTTAGTTGGTGAGCATTATATTAAAACATTGTGATAAGTACTGCTAGTTGGTGAGCATTATATTAACACACTGTGATCAATACTGCTAGTTGGTGAGCACTATATTAACACATTATGATAAGTACTGCTAGTTGGTGAGCACTATATTAACACATAAGTACTGCTAGTCGGTGAACACTATATTAACACATTGTGATAAGTACTGCTAGTCGGTGAACACTATATTAACACATTGTGATGAGTACTGCTAGTCGGTGAGCATTGTATTAACACACTGTGATAAGTACTGCTAGTCGGTGAACACTGTATTAACACATTGTGATAAGTACTGCTAGTCGGTGAACACTATATTAACACATTGTGATGAGTACTGCTAGTCGGTGAGCACTGTATTAACACATTGTGATGAGTACTGCTAGTTGGTGAACACTATATTAACACATTGTGATGAGTACTGCTAATTGGTGAACACTATATTAACACATTGTGATAGGTACACCAACTAGCAGTACTTATCACAATGTGTTAATATAATGCTCAGCAACTAGCAGTAGTTATCAGAATGTGTTAATATAGTGCTCACCAACTAACAGTACTTATCACAATGTTTTAATATAATGCTCAGCAACTAGCAGTAGTTATCACAATGTGTTAATATAGTGTTCACCAACTAGCAGTACTTATCACAGTGTGTTAATATAGTGCTCAACAACTAGCAGTATTTATCACAATGTGTTAATATAGTGCTCACCGATTAGCAGTACTTATCACCATGTGTTAATATAGTGTTCACCAACAAACAGTACCTATCACAATGTGTTAATAGTGTTCACCAACTAGCAGTGCTCATCACAATGTGTTAATATAGTGCTCAACGACTAGCAGTACTTATCACAATGTGTTAATACAGTGCTCACCGACTAGCAGTACTTATCACAATGTGTTAATATAGTGTTCACCAACTAGCAGTACTCATCACAATGTGTTAATATAGTGTTCACCAACTAACAGTACTTACGAAAATATGTTAATATAGTTCTCACCGACTAACAGTACTTATCACAATGTTTTAATATAGTGTTCACCAACTAGTAGTACTTATCACAATGTATTAATATAGTGCTCACCGACTAGCAGAGCACTATATTAACACATTATGATAACTACTGCTAGTTGCTGAGCATTATATTAACACATTGTGATCAATACTGCTAGTTGCTGAGCACTATATTAACACATTGTGATCAATACTGCTAGTTGCTGAGCACTATATTAACACATTATGATAAGTACTGCTAGTTGGTGAACACTATATTAACACATTGTGATCAATACTGCTAGTTGGTGAGCACTATATTAACACATTATGATGAGTACTGCTAGTCGGTGAGCATTGTATTAACACATTGTGATAAGTACTGCTAGTCGGTGAACACTATATTAACACATTGTGATAACTACTGCTAGTCGGTGAACACTATATTAACACATTGTGATAACTACTGCTAGTTGCTGAGCACTATAGTAACACATTGTGATAGGTACTGCTAGTTGGTGAGCACTATATTAACACATTGTGATAAGTACTGCTAGTCGGTGAGCACTATATTAACATATTTTCGTAAGTACTGTTAGTTGGTGAACACTATATTAACACATTGTGATAAGTACTACTAGGTGGTGAACA
>NW_013670682.1:54552-61031 GCF_000517525.1 Limulus polyphemus | reverse complement strand
TTGGTGAACACTATATTAACACATTGTGATAAGTACTGCTAGTCGGTGAGCACTGTATTAACACATTGTGATAAGTACTGCTAGTCGGTGAGCACTATATTAACACATTGTGATAAGTACTGCTAGTTGGTGAGCAACATATTAACACATTGTGATAAGTACTGCTAGTTGGTGAGCACTATATTAACACATGGTGATAAGTACTGCTAGTTGGTGAGCATTGTATTAACACATTGTGATAAGTACTGCTAGTCGGTGAGCACTGTATTAACACATTGTGATAAGTACTGCTAGTTGGTGAGCACTATATTAACACATGGTGATAAGTACTGTTAGTTGGTGAACACTATATTAACACATTGTGATAAGTACTGCTAGTTGGTGAGCAACATATTAACACATTGTGATAAGTACTGTTTGTTGGTGAACACTATATTAACACATGGTTTCAGTTATCTGTTGAAATAGTAGTCTGTAACTCATTCCTTGAATTGTAGTTACAGTTTTCTTTCTAACATTTTGTTTACTTCCATAACCCAAGTGATCCTTGGGATACTCGTGATGATCGAAGATTAACACCAATTTAACATTATTTTTTAGGATTAAAGAAAGGATTTACGTGGAGTAACTTACAAATTAGGAATTGTGGGTAGGCCCTGATATTTGGTTACCAGTAAAAGCTGCTACAAGGGAAAGGTAGAGGACCTGACGGAACTCTTTTAACGGATGAGAAACTACAAAATTAAAATAGCAGAAAACAAAACCTTGGAACAACATGTTTTCGTGGAATTGAAAAACCTGACTTTATAAAATGTAACCGTAGGGATTAGAAAGAGACAAATAAAACCCGACTTTATGCAATATGACCGTAGGGATTAGAAAAACAGAAAAACCGAACGTCGATACGTTATGATTGTGTGGAATAAGAAATCGAATACGAAACGGAACGTTGATAACTGAGTATGGTCTGGTAGACAGAAACTTAACACAATTTGAGTGTATGTGTAAGGAAGATCAGACGGACAGCAAATGAAATATATTTTAATGTAAATCACAGATTTTACATTAAGTAAATTATTGTTTCAACAAACTACCTACTTTGTATTTATGCTACAATTAAACCATTGTTTTCGTACTAGTCAAATGGCTTAGTTTGGGCCTGTGGCTAACGTGTCAATTACAGAGTGATTTACACAATGGCTGTATGTAGGTCAATTAAGAACGATGTACAGACCACACAATGCCTGTTTATAGGTCAATTAAGAAGGATGTACAGACCACACAATGACTGTATGTAAGTCAATTAAGAAAGATGTACATACCACATAATGCCTGTTTATAGGTCAATTAAGAAAGATGTACAGACCACATAATGCCTGTTTATAGGTCAATTAAGAACGATGTACAGACCACACAATGACTGTATGTAGGTCAATTAAGAACGATGTACAGACCACACAATGGCTGTATGTAAGTCAATTAAGAAAGATGTACAGACCACATAATGCCTGTTTATAGGTCAATTAAGAAAGATGTACAGACCACACAATTGTTGTATATAGTTCTGTTAAGAAGTTGTGTTTATTTTGCTTTTTTGTATATCGCGCAAAGCTACACGAAGGCTATCTGTGCTAGCCGTCCCTAATTTAACAGTGAAAGAATAGATGGAAGGCAGCTAGTCATCACCACCCACCGCCAACTCTTGGGCTACTCTTTTACCAACGAATAGTGGGATTGACCGTCACATTATAACGCCCCCACGGCTGAAAGGGCGAGCATGTTTGGTGGGACGGGGATTTAAACCTGCGACCTTCAAACTGGCCATGCCTGGCCCACACAGCCTGTATACAGGTCCATTAAAAAGTGATGTTCAGACCACACACAAGCTGTATATAGGTTAGTTAAAAACTGATGTACAGACTACACACTAGCTCTATATAGTGTAGTTAAGAAGTTACGTACAGACCACACACTATTTGTATATAGGTTAGTTAAAAACTGATGTACAGACTACACACTAGCTCTGTATAGTGTAGTTAAAAAGTTAATTACAGACCACACACTATTTGTATATAGGTTAGTTAAAAACTGATGTACAGACTACACACTAGCTCTATATAGTGTAGTTAAGAAGTTACGTACAGACCACACACTATTTGTATATAGGTTAGTTAAAAACTCATGCGTAGAGCACACACTGACTAGTAACAGGTCAATTAAGAAATATGTACAGACCAAACATTATCTATGGAGGTCAGATAATCAGTGATCCATTAAACTATAACTATAAACTTATCTTATTCTTCAAAAATTGTTATAGTAATATTTTTTTTCCATTAAATTATTTGCCATAACAATACAAGGTTCAATATACCTTAAGAGCTTCTGTAAAACGGAACACCGGATGTGTTGTGTGTTATTTTGTGTACACTTCTATCACAGACGTTTTCATCATGATTAATAAACGTTCATAAATGTTTAGATTTATGTTATTCGGAATCGGGTCATGAAAGAAAGATTGTTGTTAAGGTTAAAACTAGTTCTAGTCCTTTTGAAATCAAAATATTATTTAGCAGTGAAGAACTTTAAATTAAGTGGTCTGTGGCCTTAAGGAGAAACTAATTAAATAGTATGAGTTATGCAGCAGTTAATACCTTGTTTCTTATTAGTAGAAGGTCCAATTTTGGCCTGGTGGTTGGTGTTCTGGGTCGAAATAATCAAATTCGAGCTCCGATACCCCTCTAAAAACATTATGCATTTGCAGCTCTGGTGTGACATAATTTTGCCTTTCAAATCCGCCTTTTCTCTGGTCAACAGTTGAACCTGATTGTTTGTTCCAGATGTTGCCCAAGTTTAGATAGTAAAAAACAATCTTTAAACGTCAGTAGTATTTTTGTTATTTACAGAAAGGTACAAGAAATTTTTGAGACATTTCCTAGAAAAAAACATATAAGGTAGGGTAATGTGGGAAACCTCTAAACTTCGGGCAAAATCGGGGCACTCTATTCCATCTTTTTATGTATCTCAGAAGCTAAACTGTAACCAAAACATGCTGCCTGGTTATATCAGTTATTATACATTTTATTATGATCTTAGTTAATAGTTCTGTTGTTTTATTTGGTGATAATTGTCTAGTTCTTTATATTTTATGATAACTTATTAAATTGTTTGTTAATAATTTTCGTGCAAAGTTACATAACGCCCCTAATTTTGAACTGATACACTAGAGGGAAGGTAGCTAGCCAACAGTACCCACCTACTCATAGGTTACTATTGCCCGACCGAATAGTGTGATTTGACTGTCACTCTTGACGTATTTACAGTAAGTGTACATGAGCCATTTTAAGTCTGGAAACACTGACCATCAGGCCAGGTCAGGCCTATTATATCATATATATATATATATATATATTGTAAATAGAATATGCAGCGTTTTACTACATATCTTGAAGTTACGGTCTTCCTCTTTAGGGATATTTTTACACAGAGTCGTAGTTTTGAAGTTGATAGTTTTACAAAGACTATAAACTACAACATTGTTAATTACCTATAATAATGAGGAAGCGTTAAAATATGAGCGCATTGTATGTACGCGTGTACGAAGCTGATAAACCTGGAATTTTGTCTGGACAGTTAGGAGAAGAAAGTTGGAAAGAATGTAGCCACTTGAGGAAGTAATATTTGATGAACGATCCTATGGAAATAATGTAGCCACTTGAGGAAGTAATATTTGATGAACGATCCTATGGAAATAATGTAGCCACTTGAGGAAGTAATATTTGATGAACGATCCTATGGAAAGAATGTAGCCACTTGAGGAAGTAATATTTGATGAACGATCCTATGGAAATAATGTAGCCACTTTAGGAAGCATTATTTGATAAACGATCGTATTCTGAAGTGAGAGAAGAGGAACAGAATTTAACCAGTTTTTGTAACTTCAAAGCTACTAATTGGAACGATCCGAAGTACTATAACCTTTTAGACGTTTCCTCAAGCTGAAGGTCTGATGTAGCTATAACGTGTTATGTACTTGGTGCTAAAGGTTTTATGAAGCTATACGTAAAGCTATCAAATGTTATATATTTGATGCTAAAGGTTTTGTTGAGCTATACGTAAAGCTGTTTGATGTTTGATGCTGAAGGTTTTGTGGAGCTATACGTAGAGCTATCAAATGTTATATATTTGATGCTAAAGGTTTTGTTGAGCTATACGTAAAGCTGTTAGATATTTGATGCTGAATGTTTTGTGGAGCTATACGTAGAGCTATCAAATGTTATATATTTGATGCTAAAGGTTTTGTTGAGCTATACGTAAAGCTGTTAGATGTTTGATGCTGAAGGTTTTGTGGAGCTATACGTAGAGCTATCAAATGTTATATATTTGATGCTAAAGGTTTTGTTGAGCTGTACGTAAAGCTGTTAGATGTTTGGTGCTGAAGGTTTTGTGGAGCTATACGTAGAGCTATCACTTGTTATATATTTGATGCTAAAGGTTTTGTTGAGCTGTACGTAAAGCTATCAAATGTTAGATGTTTGGTGCTAAAGGTTTTGTGGAGCTATACGTAGAGCTATCACATGTTATATATTTGATGTTAAAGGTATTGTGGAGCTTTACGTAAAGCTATCAAATGTTAGATGTTTGGTGCTGAAGGTTTTGTGGAGCTATACGTAGAGCTACCACTTGTTAGATGTCTGATGGATCTAAAGGTCTGGTGAAGCTATCTACAGATCTAGTGCTGAATTGCTTTAATTCTTGATAGAACTGAGCATGGAAGTATCAACCATCAATATTCTTTGTATTCTGATTATTTCTGTTGATGACGCACGACTTTTAAAACAGCTGCCTCGTCTGTTTTCATGTCCTATGCAGGAAGTATTTTCTTTTAGCTTTTCTTTCTTTCAGTACAGCTCGAGAAACCTGTTGTGAGTCTGTCAAGTAAGTTGTCTTTATCTCTAATCGTTCTGGTCAGTGCTTGTGGAGAGATGGTGGTCATCTTTAGTAAACACTGGCGGAACAGATTTTCTAACTATTGTTTTCTTATCATTTCATCAAATACTCAAAATGTTTTTCCTTTGTCATTAGACTAACAAGAGGTGTAATACACGAGCAGGGAAGAGCAAATAAAGGAACGAGGAATGCCATATACGGGGTTCAAGGCTGACCACAAACACAAGGTCACGGCTCTGTTGCTCTTCTCTCACCGATATTATCAATACAATTCAGAGAACTCGGTTAATCTTCGCTGCGCTGTATTTTCAAACTTGTGCTAATCTTCATTCAATCAGTCTGTCCAGAGGGCTTTGCGATTCTTATAGCGATAAAGAGAATCGCCTGTATTTAGTTTTATATGTCCGCTGTTCACAATTCCTGTAGTATTAATGTATCAAAGACTTTTTCTCAAGGGCAGTTGGTAAATATAGGTTTTTCTTCAGCTCACCCTTGGATCGCCGTCGTTTTAGAATTAATCTTAACACACTTTTATTGTTTTCACATTTAGGGTCTAATAAAGTAGGAATTTTATAAATATTTTATTTTATATAAATACATTCTCTCCTATAAACATTTCAGCAATACACTGGATTACTGATTTACATTCAGAAAAGAGGAAGCACAGCGATTTATCATGATCACCTGAACCTACAGGTTGAGACGGACGATATGATCACCTGAACCTACAGGTTGAGACGGACGATATGATCACCTGAACCTACAGGTTGAGACAGACGATATCATCACCTGAACCTACAGGTTGAGACAGACGATATCATCACCTGAACCTACAGGTTGAGACGGACGATATGATCACTTGAACCTAAAGGTTGAGACGGACGATATGATCACCTACACCTACAGGTTGAGACAGACGATATCATCACCTGAACCTACAGGTTGAAACAGTCGATATGATCATCTGAACCTACAGATTGAGACAGACGATATGATCATCTGAACCTACAGGTTGAGACAGTCGATATGATCATCTGAACCTACAGATTGAGACAGACGATATGATCACCTGAACCTACAGGTTGAGACAGACGATATGATCACCTGAACCTAGAGGTTGAGACGGACGATATGATCAGCTGACCGTACAGTTTGAGATAACGATATGATCACCTGAACCTAGAGGTTGAGACAGACGATATGATCAGCTGACCGTACAGTTTGAGATAACGCTATGATCAGCTGACCGTACAGTTTGAGATAACGATATGATCAGCTGACCGTACAGTTTGAGATAACGATATGATCACCTGAACCTACAGGTTGAGACAGACGATATGATCAACTGACCGTACAGTTTGAGATAACGATATGATCAGCTGACTGTACAGTTTCAGTCGGATGATCAGCTACCAGTATAGTTTCAGTCGGATGATCAGCTACCATTATAGTTTCATTCGGAAGATCAGCTACCAGTACAGTTTCAGTCGGATGATCAGCTACCAGTACAGTTTCAGTCGGATGATCAG
>NW_013670682.1:52549-53552 GCF_000517525.1 Limulus polyphemus | reverse complement strand
TACCAGTATAGTTTCAGTCGGATGATCAGCTACCAGTATAGTTTCAGTCGGATGATCAGCTACCAGTACAGTTTCATTCGGATGATCAGCTACCAGTACAGTTTCATTCGGATGATCAGCTATCAGTATAGTTTCAGACGGATGATCAGCTACCAGTACAGTTTCAGTCGGATGATCAGCTACCAGTATAGTTTCAGTCGGATGATCAGCTACCAGTACAGTTTCAGTCGGATGATCAGCTATCAGTACAGTTTCATTAGGATGATCAGCTGCCTCTGTAGTTTCATTACGATGATCAGCTACATCTGTAGTTTCATTAGGATGATCAGTGGCACTTAATTGTGTTCCCCACAATGACTGAAACTATAATTTAGAAAAATGTCCAGGTTTTGTGTCGTAATGAACATAAAATACTGATTCGATCACGAAACGTTAGCTGTGATGTGTCTTCATGCTGGAACCAACTAATATGACAACCGTTCTAACATATCTTAGGGGAATGTGACGTAATGGTAACAAAAATTAATTTACTTTGTTCAGTTACAGACTGAGGCGTCGAAGTTGCATTTAATGTTATCAAATAATTTTCGTTAGTTTTGTTTCAAATGTAATTCTGTATCTGACGGCTATAATCATCACCCGAGGATGGACTACCGTAGTCCGAAAGTTATTGGTTTAAATGATAATAAAGAGTGGACTTTTTAGAAATACTGTGAGTGCACCTAAGGTATTGTTTTTAAATGTTTTATTTTTATAAGGAGGCAGATGTTTTATAAATACTACCTACTCAATTATGAAGGCCTACTTTGAATTTGGCTGTTATATCAGAGTAATAAAATTGGGCCCGGCATGGCCAGGTGGATAAGGCGCTCAACTCACAATCTGAGGGTCGCGGGTTCGAATCCGCATACCACCAAACATGCTCGCCCTTTCAGCCGTGGGGGCGTTATAATGTGACGGTCAATCCCACTATTCGTTGGTAAAAGAGTAGCCCAAGAGTTGG
>NW_013670682.1:41889-52527 GCF_000517525.1 Limulus polyphemus | reverse complement strand
ACGACTATCCCACTATTCGTTGGTAAAAGAGTAGCCCAAGAGTTGGCGGTGGGTGGTGATGACTAGCTGCCTTCCCTCTAGTCTTACACTGCTAAATTAGGGACGGCTAGCGCAGATAGCCCTCGTGTAGCTTTGCGCGAAAATTCAAAAACAAATAAACAAACAAGTAATAAAATTATACAGTAGAGTGCATACCTCCGCCATGCAGCGTTGATCATATTCGGCTCTCAACAAATACGAAAATGTGTCCATATGTCCGTCGTTATCAATGAACACAGATCATTTTCGGCATGACGATGAGGAATAATATTCTACGTATATCCATCAAGTTTCATCAAAATCCTATACTTTTTTGACTGAGTTATAGAGCAAAAATAGCGTGAAAACTCGGTCCCCATGTTAACAGATTTCTAATTTTTTTTTTGGATTTTCGTGTGACCTTGACCCTCAAAAAACTAATTTCTTCTAAGACGATTCGTAGTCTAAGAGTATACGAATGTTCGTCCAAATCAATTCAACCGTTTTCGAGAAATCCTGCTAACAAACACACACATGGGTAATAATATAGTAGATTATGTTCAAACTTGGCTTTTTAAAAAATTAAACCAGTTAACTGTATATTAAATCTAACAAACAAAATAATAAAAAAGAAGTGTTTCTTTTTTAATCACGTGTTGACTAATTACAAAATTTAGTTAAACATTGACCACAGAAGGGAAGGTTAAACGTTGGGTACAAACACAAAATAAATTTTAGATGAGCTTTCCGTAAATATAAATATCTCGTTTTGTTACTGTTAATAAAAAAAAGTAGATTATTTTAATTTCTACATTTCTGGAAATTATTCAATCATCCCCCAACAATTGTATAATAGTTTAGGGGGCGCTAGGTTTGGACATTTATAGAAGGTTGCCTTTGTTTAAAAGGTTCGGCAAAAGACTAAAATGAAACTGACTAGAGAAAAATATTATTAGAAATAACAAAACTGTACTGAACTTTTCTTGTTTCGTAATAAATTATTTCTATTTGGAAGTTTTAAAAGGTCCCGAATTTTTTGGGTTTATTACGTCAGCTAAAAAAAAAAAGAACAAAGCCGAGTTTCCAGAGGTGTTTGTGAAATGTCTAAACGTTTGTAAGAGACAGTTCTTAACGGAGACACCGTCCAGTTTAAACCATTCTTGACAGTTCTTTAAACATCGCCTCCTTTATTAGCAGATTTTATCTTCATTTATAAGTTCAATAGTTCATCGGAAATAATAAACTTGCCGGCTGAAATATCACGTTTTTCAGTTAGTGTTGTAATTCTAGCTGACGAAAGGTTCTCGAAAAAAGCTGGAGAGTTTGTGGGTTAATAAAACCTTATATATGTTCAGCCTGTAAGTTACTACGACATTAAAACCTTGTTGACCAGTACTTTTTCTAGTGTCACTAGGGCGGTTTTTCCGAACAAATTTATTATTCTTCAAGGGTTATTTTCATGACACTGCTTCTACTACATAACTAAGAAAGTTTGGTTTTGATGCATCAAAACTAATAAAAACCAAACATTCAAACTACGTTCTATTTTTAACGTTACTTAAGCTTTGGGTGAATTTCAAATCACCCACTGCCATGTAATTAGCGCAGGTGATAACATCCACCCAATTTAGAAAGTTTGTTCTCTGGGAGTGATTAATCTATTTAATCTATCGTGATTAATCTATTGGATTTATTTAATCTATTGAATCTATTTAATCTATCGTGATTAATCTACTGAATTTATTTAATCTATTTAATCTATCGTGATTAATCTATTGATCTTAATCACGATGTGGAAGTGAATGGATTTAAACTTAAATTTTACGAATGCTCTGTTCGTAAGGATACGTTATTTATTTATGAAATATTATTGGATCGCCCAGGCCTTTTTTTTATTCTGTTAAAAAGGCAGTATTTGAAAGATTAATCTTTTCTGTTTTCTTTATTGGTTACAGAAATCACCGCATTCTGTGCCATTTTTGTACAAACAGAAAATCCACAGGAACGTTTGAAAAGAGCATCAGTTAAATTATTGATTCTGTAGAAACTTGGTATCAAAAGATCTGTAGTACTACAAACAGTGCTTCAACTGTTGAAAGACATACGTCTTGTGTAGAATTCGGTTTCAGACTGGTTATCTTCATTTCACTAATGTATGCAGGTCACCCATCCAATTCCTAAACTGATCCTACTGTTTAAGCACGGTTACTTTGACGTGACACAGTTTTATATTACATTCTGCGGGTTCTCCTGACGTGACACTGTTAGTTTTATGTAAACAAACTATTGGTTACTGTGACGTGGCACTGCTAGTTTTATGTAAACAAACTATTGGTTACTGTGACGTGACACTGCTAGTTTTATGTAAACAAACTACTGGTTACTGTGAAGTGACACTGCTAGTTTTATGTAAACAAACTACTGGTTACTATGACGTGACACTGCTAGTTTTATGTAAACAAACTATTGGTTACTGTGACGTGATACTGCTAGTTTTATGTAAACAAACAATTTGTGACATATGTGTTCTTAGTACCTCGAGGAACATTATTCCTGCAGCAGCTCTGTCTTGGTAGTTTGTTCTTGTTCTCAGTGAAATAGAACTGAATATTTAGGCAATTATTTCTTAGCCCCTTTAAAGTAAAGTTGTTCTGATATTGTCTATTAATATATTATTTTTACCACTGAAATTTCTAATGGTACTGATAATTTGTTCTTTTTTTTTTGTACTAGTACAACATTATTATTTTGGATATTATATACTGTTAATTATTGTTAGCATTAAAATAATAGTAACCTTGTGATATTGCTAATTAAATCTCGTTATCACTAAACTGACACTTTCATGGTTGTTTAGATAAATTATTTCTTATCAGCACTATTAAAGCATCGTCCTTTATTCCAGCTTGTTAATAGAGAAGTTGTCTAAATTAAACAAGATGTTTGTTAATTTAGAGTAAATTTGTCATTCACGTCATACTTCTACAATCCTGTGTTGAATCTATAGAGCTAAGTGTGTTCACAAACAAACGCTCTGTTGCTGCTTACCCTCGCCTTCATGATCTGACAGTTTGAAATAGCGCCATCTACCGCAAACAGTAAAACTTTAATTATGGAGCTGAGTTAAATAAAAACAAAGGTTGGTTGATGAATTCCTTCTGTTATAACTATCATATTTGAAAGTGAACGTAGGCGTATATCGAGGGAAGACATTCCTATATTTTCACGTGCTTTCTAAACATATTAAGTCTTTCCCTTAAAGAACTAGATAAATCCATTGTTGTTCTAATAAAGGGTTACCTTATGTTCTAAAGAAATTTATTGTTGTTCTAACAAAAGGTTACCTTATGTTCTAAAGACATCTATTGTTGTTCTAACAAAATGTTACCTTATGTTCTAAAGAAATTATTGTTGTTCTAACAAAAGGTTTCCTTATGTTCTAAAGACATCTATTGTTATTCTAACAAAAGGTTACCTTATGTTTTAGAGACATCTGTTGTTGTTCTAACAGAGAGTTACCTTATGTTCTAAAGAAATTATTGTTCTAACAAAGGGTTACCTTATGTTCTAAAGAAATTTATTGTTGTTCTAATAAAGGGTTACCTTATGTTCTAAAAAAATCCATTGTTGTTCTAACAAAGGGTTATCTTATGTTTTAAAGAAATTTATTGTTGTTCTAACAAAGGGTTACCTTATGTTCTAAAAAAAGCCATTGTTGTTCTAACAAAGGGTTATCTTATGTTCTAAAGAAATCTATTGTTGTTATAACAAAGGATTACCTTATGTTCTAAAGAAATCTATTGTTGTTCTAACAACGGGTTACCTTATGTTCTATAGAAATTCTTCTAACAAAGAATCTAATCTTCAGAAAATCTGTTATTGTTCTAACAAAAGGCTACCTAATACTCAAGAAACATAAATTATCTTAACAGAGACTTAATTAATATTTCAGAGAAATTTATTATTATTTCAAAATTTTTTCCTTATCTGTGTCTCATTCTTTTAAAATTTCCAATAAAATACTTTGATGTTTAAATTATGTTTTTGATATTAATGCTCTGTTTCTTTAGAGGGGAAGGGAGGCAAATATAGCTCTAAAACCCAGAATGTTTCAGTGAAGTTAACTGTGCAAGCTACACATAAGATGATTAACTTTGTGGAAACTTTTAAAATCCCTGCTGTAGTCCAAAAATCAATAAATTACTGGTGTTTATTTCTGAACTGCGCATGCCATGAATCACGAGAAGAATTGTTCACTCTGTAAGCTACAACACAGCATGACATAAGAACTTCAAAATCAAGAAATGAAAATATATGTTACCCTTAGTTTTGGTTTTTATCTACTCTTGAAATAGAAAATTTTCGGGGATTCTGCGAAAGTACATCTAGTATAATAGTTATTTCCCTGATTCTGGTTTACCCGTTAACCTCCCATGTAACGAACCGTGGACATATTTATCGTTCAATAAGAGAAGTTGACAATTGTGTATGAAAGTTTTTCGCTTACTGTTTAACTTTCCATTACGAACGTCACACGTAAACTGTTATGGCTTTGTATTTTTAAGAGAACGTCTTAAAATGGATTTCATAGTCTGAATTAAAAATGAGATAATATTCATCTGAGATCACTGGTATCTAGGTAAAAGTTGAGTTCACTGGTATCCAGGTTGAATCTGTGACCACTGGTCTGTAAATAAAATCTGAGATTACTGGTATCTAGGTAAAAGTTGAGTTCACTGGTATCCAGGTTGGATCTGTGATCACTGGTCTGTAAATAAAATCTGAGATCACTGGTATCTAGGTAAAAGTTGAGTTCACTGGTATCCAGGTTGAATCTGTGATCACTGGTCTGTAAATAAAATCTGAGATCACTGGTATCTAGGATAAAGTTGAGTTCACTGGTATCCAGGTTGAATCTGTGATCACTGGTCTCTAATTAAAATCTGAGATCACTGGTATCTAGAATAAAGTTGAGTTCACTGGTATCCAGGTTGAATCTGTGATCACTGGTATCCAGGTTGAATCTGTGATCACTGGTCTGTAAATAAAATCTGAGATCACTGGTATCTAGGATAAAGTTGAGTTCACTGGTATTTAGGTTGAATCTGAGATCACTAATGTGTAACTAAAATCTGAGATCACTGGTATCTACCACCTAGTTTAAAGTTGAGATCACTGGAATGTAGGTTAAAGTTGATATCACTGATGTGTAGGTTAAAGTTGATATCACTGGTATGTAGGTTAAAGTTGATATCACTAGTGTGTAGGTTAAAGTTGATATCACTGGTACGTAAGTTAAAGTCGATATCACTAGAATGTAGGTTAAAGTTGTATTTGTGTCATTCTTAAACGTCATAAATTTCATATGTTCAGTGGCTAACAAAATCTTGTGATCCTCCATGATGTTCTCTCTAAAGCTTTAGTAAATTATATTTGGTGTAGAAGCTTATATGTTGGCCTTTGACATATATGAACTAAAATATAAATTAAGCCACCCTAACCTTTCACCTCCACTTAGTAATTGATTGAATGTATGAATGACGTCATAGCTTTCCGACTTATTTGATGAAGGCAAGGAATAAGTAAAGCCTCGAGCTGGGACATATTTGATGGTTAAAGCACAAAAAGTCATTTCTTTCACCTATAAAATTTCACTTGCTGTTATAAAAGCAAAACGAAAGTTACAACCTGGAGTTATAACCCCCGACTCATCTTTATTAAGTCTGACGTCATAATCTTAATAAATAACTTAGGAAAATTTTGTTTGAAAGCACAAGCGACGTCTTAATAAAGAAACTAGTAGACAGTTTTGAAAATGACCTTTGACCAATACATTTCATTACATAAATACAGCTGTTAGATCTGTCCTGATTGTGTTTGCTTAATATATGTATAACTACTATTCTCTCGATGGGACAGTGGTAATTCTGCTGACTTACAACGTTAAAATCCTGGGTTCGATTCTCCGCAGTGGGCACAGCAGATAGTCCCATGTGGCTTTGCTCTAAATCAAACAATCTATAACTTTGGAAATTAAAGTTTTATTTGTGTCAGCAAGGTCCAGAGATCCTACTGGTATTTTTATTGCACATATCTACAGGAGTGTCGAAACATATCTTAGTATGTTAACAATAAAAATTGCATTTTCATGATTTTCGCTTCTTTTTCATGCTCATCGCCATAAGGTCAAACTTAATTATAACTACCACAATATTTCAATCTGCGGTCTGTCCACCGTGGGAAAAAAAAACCCAGATTTTAGCGTTGCAAATCTGTAAACTTACCTTTGACCTACTGAAGGACTTCATGATAAACACCACAAGACAGGCTTTTCTTCACGATAAGTATGATATGACAAGCTTTTCTTCACGATAAGTATGATATGACAGGCTTTTCTTCACGATAAGTATGATATGACAGGCTTTCATTCAAGATAAGTATGATATGACAGGCTTTTCTTCACGATAAGTATGATATGCCAGGCTTTTCTTCACGATAAGTATGATATGCCAGGCTTTTATTCACGATAAGTATGATATGCCAGGCTTTTATTCACGATAAGTATAATATGACAAGCTTTTCTTCACGATAAGTATGATATGACAAGCTTTTCTTCACGATAAGTATGATATGACAAGCTTTTATTCACGATAAGTATGATATGACAGGCTTTTCTTCACGATAAGTATGATATGACAGGCTTTTATTCACGATAAGAATGATATGACAGGCTTTTATTCACGATAAGTATGATATGACAGGCTTTTATTCACTATAAGTATGATATGACAGGCTTTTCTTCACGATAAGTATGATATGACAAGCTTTTATTCACGATAAGTATGATATGACAGGCTTTTCTTCACGATAAGTATGATATGCCAGGCTTTTATTCACGATAAGTATGATATGACAGGCTTTTCTTCACGATAAGTATGATATGACAAGCTTTTCTTCACGATAAGTATGATATGACAGGCTTTTCTTCATAACAGGCACCATAAGACAGACTTTTCTTCATAATAAGCATCAAAAGACAGACTTTTCTTCGTGATAAATATCATGAGATATTCTTCTCTTCATGAAAAGCACCACGAGATGTAACAGAATCTGTAATTTTACCACAGGCCTGTGTCGTATGATTCACTGTAAACACCTTTCTGCAGACCATACTTTGTAGTATAGGAAAATATGTAAGATAACTAAAAATGAAAATATATATCTTGGGATAATTCTAGTTTCTCCACATTAATCAGTACTCAGTAGAAACCATTCATTACTCGGTGAAGCAGTTTGTTTCGTCCAAGGTGGACGTTGTGTGTAGTTCAGCGAGGATTTATAAATACAGTAATCCATAAATGACGTTCTAAACAGATTTACTTACTGTCTTTGTTATTGATAATTATGGTTTTTTTTAGACTTTCTCGCCCTGGGATTATTTTGGTAGATAATTGTGTTTTTTCAAACCAAAAAAAAAAACCTCTTTTACCGAGATCTCTTGTTTTTCTTAACACTTATCTTTTTCAAGACATTTATTTAAAACTAGCCGCAACCTGCAAAACATTTGCGGTACTTTTCATGGCTTTCAATTGAATTTTTCTTATCCTATCATTTCCACGTACAACATTTAAGCTATCCTTTCTTTTAGGCACTATGTGTTAGATCGATAAATTCTGGTCTATTTGAAAAAAAATAAATAAAAATACACAATCAGACAAACAAACTCACGTAGACGCAACTTTGTGTACTAAAACTACACGTAAAGTAAACAATATATTATAGTAATGGTAAATATATAATAGTGTAAAGAGTATGAAACAGTTATAATCGTTCACTGTATGACAAGGTTTTACGAGATGAAACAAAGAAATCAACAAAAACGAAAAATAAAATCCGTACTAAAGAAAAAAAATAGCTAAAGGGTGTTTATAGCAGTCTATTAAACGAACCGAAGCTAATTTATTGCAAAGTAAAGGTAAAGTTGTAGTGAAGGCAAACTCAGCTGAATATGCAGAAACGTCTGATTGCGTGTTCACATAGTGATAAGCATATGGCTTTAAACGAACTGCGCATGCATATTTTAGACCCAAGTATGTCGAGAAAACCCATAGAAATTGTATTTAGTGTAATGTAAATTTTTCTAGGAAATTACACACGGGTTAAGTGTTGTTTGTGTGAAATACTTTGCAAATAAAAAAAAAATAATAAAGTTGAAGGCGAAGCCAGTCGTCACGTGATGACGACGACATTGTGCCATCGTGTAGCATACTCATGTGACTAAGCAAAAAAACAGGAAATTAATTCTGAATGTAAAAGCCAATAACAATCCGGACTCCTCGTTCAAAGACCATTCTAACGATATGTTTTGTAGCGTTTGATCGAGAAATTTGCGAGAAAATTTCCGGACAGAGAAACACAAGCGTAGTTTATATTTTCCTATTAGATCATTCCTGCTCACGTTGTTCATACTGTCCTATTAGATCATTCCTGCTCACGTTGTTTATACTGTACTATTAGATCATTCCTGCTCGCGTTTTTTATACTGTCCTATTAGATCATTCCTGCTCACGTTGTTTATACTGTCCTATTAGATCATTCCTGCTCATTTAAATCTGTGGTCTATATTGTCCTATTAGATCATTCCTGCTCATTGAAATCTGTAGTCTATACTTTCCTATTATATTATTTCTGCCCACTAAAATATTTCTAGTTTAAAAAGGGAACCTGATCTAACGAACTCCTAACAATAAACCGAAAGTAACTGAACAGACGTCAATCTACACGATTGAAATTTAAATACTTGTCACGTTGTACTGGTTTGTTCTTCACAGAAGTAAACTGAGAGCAGTTATTTAAACTGTATTCCAAATTTATATTCTAACGCAGATGAAGACAATAGCCCTATCTAGAACGTCTTTATTATTAGCCATTCTTTGAGGTGAACAAAAGTTTGTTGTACATGTATAATCGTTACGTTTAATTAAAAGGCATTAAGTGAAACGCTTTGTCATTTCGTTTTCCTCTCCAACTTTAAAAAACAAAGAAAGCTTTTGATTAAGTGTTTTACAAATATTGTCATCGCCATTACCATTCAGCATAACCAAGATAATCGGTAAATAAGTCATTAAGTTACTCTTAATTAAACAGTCTCGCTAACCTGTAAACCTCCTATAATATAATTCGGTATGTAATTAAGCAAACAGCTCATTATGTTTTAATTTCCTTTCCATAATTATCAAAATAATTGAGAAATAATCTCTGTGTGAAGGTAAGAGGCCTGACTTGGGTCTTCCAACACGAGCTTGATAACGTAAGTTTATATTCATGTACAAGTTTTGTAGTTCTTTACGAGGTAGCTCCTCGACTTTGTGATACCAAGAGGGAAACCGGCGTTCGATTAAAGGCCCCAGAGCGCGAAAGTGTCAGTTGAGAGTTCGGTTACAGTTATTATGACCAGAGCATGTATTTCAATTACTTTCCACGGTGCTGTGCTAGTCGATATCGCTCTTGGCTGATTGGGAAACAAAGTTATTGTTTTTTAATTATTACATAGTAGGTAAGCTGTTGTCTCTTTAGATCTCCAGATAACTGGCTAGTGTTCGGCGAATCACTGTCTTCATGACCACCCAAGATTCAGGATATTTGTTTTAACGACTCCTCATTACTGTAATAAACTCCTTGGTAGGAGCTTCTCCTGACATTATCAGTTAAGTTATGTAAAGTTTACAACATCTAGAGTCCAAATACTTGTTTTAACGATTCCTCATTACTGTAATAAACTCCTTGGCATTATCAGTTAAGTTATGTAAAGTTTACAACATCTAGAGGCAAGATACTTGTTTTAACGACTCCTCATTACTGTAATAAACTCCTTGGCAGTATAAGTTATGTAAAGTTTACAACATCTAGAGGCAAGATACTTGTTTTAACGACTCCTCATTACTGTAATAAACTCCTTGGCATTATAAGTTATGTCAAGTTTACAACATCTAGAGGCAAGATACTTGTTTTAACGACTCCTCATTACTGTAATAAACTCCTTAGCATTATAAGTTATGTAAAGTTTACAACATCTAGAGGCAAGATACTTGTTTTAACGACTCCTCATTACTGTAATAAACTCCTTGGCATTATCAGATAAGTTATGTAAAGTTTACAACATCTAGAGGCAAGATACTTGTTTTAACGACTCCTCATTACTGTAATAAACTCCTTGGTAGGAGCTTCTCCTGACATTATCAGATAAGTTACGTAAAGTCCACAGCATCTAGAGTCAATATAGTTGTCTTAAAGACTCCTCATTACTGTATTTAACTCCTTGGTAGGAGCTTCTCCTGGCATCTTTGAAAGGTTCGTTGATTATGTTAAAGGAAGTTTAATCTACTATATACATTTAAGTATTTTCCACTTTTTATCAGCAAACATAAACCTTATTGCCTGAATGATGAGAGGAAAGGCACGAAAATAACTGTTAGTAGATCTTTGAATAGAAATGTTTAAACATTTGTTTAACAACAAGTAAAAGCTTGGAATGGTCTATTCTTTCATTGGGGGCGTGTCTGTGAGCCAGACTAGAATTGAATTGTGGCGGATTGCTACAAGTTCTTCAAATACCTATAG
>NW_013670682.1:37002-41844 GCF_000517525.1 Limulus polyphemus | reverse complement strand
CTATAGGTATTTGAAGAACTTGTAGCAATCCGCCACAATTCAATTCTAGTCTGGCTCACAGACACGCCCCCAATGAAAGAATAGACCATTCCAAGCTTTTACTTGTTGTTAAACAAATGTTTAAACAATTCTATTCAATTATGTACTACAGCTGCCCAGTTTCGGCTAACAATACGAAGAATTAAACTGTGGCGGAATGCTACAAGTTCTTCAAATACCTATAGAATGATAGGTTCCTGTTTTGTGAGTGTAAAACACTTAAAAACGCCATTTTGATGTCAGTAGATCTTATTTCTACAGCAGGGTCAGTGTTGAAGAGACCTCGTCTCTGTGTTTTCACGTCGTAAGTTACATGGAATTTAACCATGTTATCCAGTCGTCGATACAAAAATAACCTTTAGTGGTGGTTTTCCTCTTTTATTTTCTCGCATGTTCATAACGAGGTAAAACATCTGGATCTTTTTCGTTAGCTAAAAAGTTGACATATTCCATATTTGTTAATGAAGTTAATATATTCCATATTTGTTAATGAAGTTAATATATTCCGTATTTGTTAATGAAGTTAATATATTCCATATTTGTTAATAATATTTAGGAATATTTATACGAAGGTCGGGTAAGGTGGCATTTCAATCCCCCGAGTTTTGTTATTAGAATCTTTTAAAGCTCAATACATGCATGCGCTCAGGCGGGATGGGGGAGGGGTGTAATCGCACTCTCCTTAAATTACATCCCTATACGTGTAACACTTATTTAAAAGGTCCATAAACAACCTGAGAGAAATGTAGGCGAGAAACGTCCGTGCGACAATAGTCGCTTGATGAGAGTTCTGAAGAAAGTATGTGTGTACATTTTCTTTTAGCTATCAGCTGTGTTCACCGAGGGGAATCGAACCCCTGATTTTAGCATTGTCCCACCGGTGAAGAAAGAAACCTACTGCATTGTTAGGTTGAACTTCTCCAACCACACACACACCGTTCCGTTTGTATGTATATACATTTATGTCTACCAGTGTGTGTTTGTGTGCACGTGACTGTCTGTAGGCATGTTTTGTGTACCTCTACTATAAAGCTTCTATAAGTCATGCTTTCTCCATGTTCTAGTAATTGTCTGAGAGAGTTGCGCATGCGTTAAAGGACAAGACTACAATTTGATAGAACATTTATCTTCGCTTCCTTAACTAGGGGGAGAAAAGATGGATTCTTTCCATCCTGATCCCAGATGGAACCAGCCTATAATACATAGTCGAGATATCAGTAATAAGAAATATTCAGGGGGAGAGGGAGGGGGTTGCAGACTCATGTGAGAAGTCGTTCCATTTGTGAAATGAGCCGTCAAAGTAGATAGAGCAACCTCTCATTCAGAGTTAGGCTCTCGTATACATCCAAAGAAACGCATTTGGAATCGTAAAGCAAAGTGATGGAACTGACTTTTACATTGATTTTTAATATATGTAGACAGTAGATAAACATACCGCCTTGGAAAACAGAGATAAAATTTTGATCAGTTGGCCAGTGTATGATAATCCAGTTTTTTGGGGGGTTTTCTCAGCTCCATCACATAGCTGTGAACTAATGAGTAATCTAAGAAGCAATTTTTAACATCTCAAATTACCAGCGTAACAGTTTAAGTTAAGCTATTCAGCCAATAGTTGTGCGCCACGACAAATAAAGCATATGTATCCGTGAAATACTGAATGCTTCTAAATGATTTCGATTTAATTGAAAGGTTTGAATTAGGTAAATTCTTACGACTGTTTCAAGAGCTACTGAAAACAGTGGTGACTCGTTCTTAGGCCATTACTGTAAACAGCGGAGACTGGTTCTTAGGTCACTACTGAAAACAGCGGAGTCTGGTTCTTGTGCCATTACTGAAAACAGCGGAGTCTGGTTCTTGTGCCATTACTGAAAACAGCGGAGTCTGGTTCTTGTGCCATTACTGAAAACAGCGGAGTCTGGTTCTTGTGCCATTACTGAAAACAGCGGAGACTGGTTCTTAGGACACTACTGTAAACAGCTGAGACTGATTCTTAGGTCACTACTGAAAACAGCGGAGGTTGGTTCTTTGGCCATTACTGAAAACAGCGGAGACTGGTTCTTTGGCCATTACTGAAAACAGCGGAGGTTGGTTCTTGGGCCATTACTGAAAACAGCGGAGACTGGTTCTTAGGTCACTACTGTAAACAGCGGAGACTGGTTCTTAGGTTACTACTGAAAACAGCGGAGACTGGTTCTTAGGTTACTACTGAAAACAGCGGAGACTGGTTCTTAGGTCTCTACTGAAAACAGTGAAGACTGGTTCTTAGGTCGCTACTGAAAACCATGGAGACTGGTTCTTAGGTCGCTACTGAAAACAGCGGAGGTTGGTTCTTAGGTCACTACTAGGTCACTACTTTTTTCAAGTACCAACTTTTAGCTCCTTTTATCTCTTGACTGATTTGAGATCTAATTACAGTTTTGGACTTAGGAGGTTAAACCCTTTCGATTGATGCATTTAACCACGCCCGAGGTCTCGTAGATTAATTTACTCTAATCCTGCCTAAAAGAATTTAAGGTGCCACGGCTATTGAGGATTCCCTATACTGTTCATGTACATTTCGGTGAACTATATATGTTACCGATCTACACACGCATTGTTGCTCCCCCCTTTTCTTTAAGAAGTGTTACAAGTGTTGTTACGAGCTTTTACAGATTTATTTGCGAATGTGTTTTTTACGTATTTATACAATATAATGTACGTTTATTTTGAAGAAACAACCTTCAGATTAAATACCTATTTTAGCTAATATTGTAAAACCTTTACTTCTATACATTTTTGAATATTTTACTGAATGTTTGATCTGATAATATGAAAATATTTATAAACGTTGACAATGTAGTGCATTTGTTCCTCAGATTTACCATAGTCAGGAAGTTTTAGAACAAACAGATTTACCAGAGTCAGGAAGTTTAGAACAAACAGATTTCCCAGAGTCGGGAAGTTTTAGAACAAAAAGATTTCCCAGAGTCGGGAAGTTTTAGAACAAAAAGATTTCCCAGAGTCAGGAAGTTTTAGAACAAACAGATTTACCAGAGTCAGGAAGTTTTAGAACAAACAGATTTACCAGAGTCAGGAAGTTTTAGAACAAACAGATTTACCAGAGTCGGGAAGTTTAGAACAAACAGAATAATGAGTATGCAAATATTCTTCAAGCTTAGCGCAGCAAAGTTGAACAAGAACGTCGTTAGCGGAGGAAAGTTGAACAAGAACGCCGTTTCTATCTTTTCCTGTTGGGTCAAACAACAATCTATATAAACTGGAGAATAAGATATTTTAAAAGTTTTAATATTAGGATTACTATCTTTTTCTCGGTACTATTAAGAGTAACTTTCTTGGCCTTGTTTGAGTACTTATTGCAGTTTTATTTTCACAGTAGCCTATGAAGTCGTGAACCCAGTAGTGCTGGTAGCCTGTGTAGTCGTGAACCCTACTAGTGCTGGTAGCCTGTTTATCCTCTAACTCATTAGTGCTGGTAGTCTGTGTAGCCGTGAACCCTACTAGTGCTGGTAGCCTGTTTAGCCTTGAACCCAGTAGTGCTTGTAGCCTGTTTAACCTTTAACCCAGTAGTGCTGGTAGCCTGTTTAGCCTTAAACCCAGTAGTGCTTGTTGCCTTTTTATCCGTAAACGTAAATTCTAAATACGACATCATATTAAATTAATATCTCACCACATGCGCTATTGATACTTCTTATATCTATCTGGTTTCAGATTGAGTCAAGACTGATTCAAAGATACTTCTTATATCTAACTGGTTTCAGATTGAGTCAAGACTGATTCAAAGAAACTTCTTATATCTAACTGGTTTCAGATTGAGTCAAGACTGATTCAAAGATACTTCTTATATCTAACTGGTTTCAGATTGAGTCAAGACTGATTCAAAGATACTTCTTATATCTAACTGGTTTCAGATTGAGTCAAGACTGATTCAAAGAAACTTCTTGTATCTAAGTGGTTGCAGATTGAGACAAGACTGATTCAGTAAAACTCATTGTATCTAAGTGCAATCATCTCTGCATGAACCAGTCAGGATAAACAATACAAGTGCTTCAATCTTCATTCGTCCAATTAGCACCGACAGTATATAGACTGTTAATCAAGCTCTATTTGACGCCGTGCTTAGCTCCCTGTTATTTGTCTGCGTCAATACGAAATATATAATTATCGTGCGATCAGCTTGTCGGTTGGCAACCAGCTAGAGTGGTTCGGTAATTATGAGTTTTAGTTGTAACAAACTTGCATTCCTCATCCTTGACGAGAGATCGCTATCTCTAACGTCTCTAGAACAAGCTGATGAGATGGGAGGTTTTAGATGGTGAACTCATTTTTTACCTGTAGAGGTCGTGGCATTCGAAGTCGAGTGATAGAAAGAATGTTTATAGACTGGATGATTGCGAAGTGTCTCTGTGTTGCTGAGAAAACAGGTTTTATATCGTACTGGATTAGTACCTGGATACTGTCAATATAAAAATAATTCTATTTCAGACCAACTTACTGTGGTTATTGTTAAGTTATACAATGGGTTATCTGTGATTTGTCCAACATGGGTATAGAAACCCGAATATTAGTGTCGTAAGCCTACAGACTTACCGCTGAGACACTGGACGACCAGACTTAGTGAAACTTTGCTATTTAGAAAAATGATTCTCGATGTAACACGATGAAGATCAGGCTCTCTGGGGACCAGACTTAGTAAACTGTACTCATAGAAACATGTGGTGTAGATGTAACACGATGAAGATCAGGCTCTCTGGGGAACCAGACTTAGTAAACTGTACTCATAGAAACATGGGGTGTAGATGTAGA
>NW_013670682.1:23114-36002 GCF_000517525.1 Limulus polyphemus | reverse complement strand
CTCCTAGAAACATGTGGTGTAGATGTAACACGATGAAGATCAGGCTCTCTGGGGAACCAGACTTAGTAAACTGTACTCCTAGAAACATGTGGTGTAGATGTAGAACGATGAAGATCAGGCTCTCTGGGGACCAGACTTAGTAAACTGTACTCATAGAAAAATCAGCAGGGAAAGAACCAGACTTAGTAAACTGTACTCATAGAAACATGTGGTGTAGATGTAGAACGATGAAGATCAGGCTCTTCTGGTGTCAAACTTTCAAAGTTAACGAAAACCTTCTTGTTTGACATGTTTTTAACAAGGACATGCCAACCTGGTAGAGGTAGCATGTTTTTCTCATACATGTACTACAGTTCAGCAGTGTTCGGAAGTCGACAACGTGTATAGAAAAACATCATGATCAGCCGAGACAGTTGGATTTGGATTGTTTATTCACACATTTAGAACATGGACACATACACCACCTCTTGTTTTACATACAGAGATAGACATTGACAGTATTTAGATTTATAGCGTGTATAGAAAAACAAAGCATCATGATCAGCCGAGACAGTTGGATTTGGATTGTTTATTCACACATTTAAAACATGGACACATACACCACCTCTTGTTTTACATACAGAGATAGACATTGACAGTATTTAGATTTATAGCGTGTATAGAAAAACAAAGCATCATGATCAGCTGAGACAGTTGGATTTGGATTGTTTATTCACACATTTAGAACACATACACCACCTCTTGTTTTACATACAGAGATAGACATTGACAGTATTTAGATTTATAGCTAATATTAATACTCGGAGTTTGTTTCTCTTGGGTGGAGCAGTATAAAATATGTTAAATGTGTCACACAACTAACATATGAAACTCGAGGTTGTACAGTTTAGAACGTGAAACGTATGGTGGTACATATTAAAACGTGAAGCTTGTGGTGGTACAGTTTAAAACACGAAGCTTGTGGTGGTACAGATTAAAACGTGAAGCTTGTGGTGGTACAGATTAAAACATGAAGCTTGTGGTGGTACAGTTTAAAACATGAAGCTTGTGGTGGAACAGATTAAAACGTGAAGCTTGTGGTGGTACAGATTTAGACGTGAACCATGTGGTGGTACAGTTTAAAACATGAAGCTTGTGGTGGAACAGATTAAAACATGAAGCTTGTGGTGGAACAGATTAAAACATGAAGCTTGTGGCGTACATATTAAAACATGAAGATTGTGGCGGAACAGGTTAAAACGTAAAGCATGTGGTGGTACAGATTAAAACGTGAAGCATGTGGTGGTACAGATTAAAACGTGAGGCATGTGGTGGTACAGATTAAAACGTGAAACATGTAGTGGTGTACTTGAGAAACACACAGAGAGTTTCAATTTCTCAGGCATGTCGAAAACACTCCAGTTTGCACTACAGCAACTACAAACTGGAAAATATTTCTTGATGATCTCAAGCTGGAATAAGTTTTCAGAGTAAAAAAAAAGCTTCTATCGTGCTGCACTTTGGCTGAGAATGTGAGAGAGTTAAAAGTTTGTTTCCATTCCACTTGAAATACACTGATTAAAATACAGCTAAACAAAGAGAGAGACGGTACCTTGTAGTTCACAGTTGTAGGCTAACCTGATCAGGTTAGAACTGGTTTCGTGTTTCAGTCCCTGGTTGTAACTTGTGTCTTTCTTCTATTCTAACCTTCTGATCCACAATATTAAAAGTTTTTGAAAGACAAAAAAAAAAGAAGTGTTTTTGGACAACCTGCTATCTTAACTGATAAATACAGGTTGCTTCGGTAATGTTTGTGCTTGTTCATAGCTCGCGGGATAGTATTTCCTTAAGGTTATCTGACGTCCTTCGTTTTAATATTATTTTTTCGTCTCTGATCTCTTCCGTCTTTTTTCATATTATTTCACAAGTGACTACACGTAAGATAAGAATGACAATACGTATATATGGTTGATTTGAAGTCCACGCGGCTCTAATGAGATCTTGAAGAGTTCAGATAATTCAATACACACTCGAGTTTAAACATGTTTAACGAAGAGTTCAGATAGTGCAACACACACTCGAGTTTAAACATGTTTAATCAAGAGAAACAGACAGTATTCAGTGAAAATTCTTTACTTGATCAGACATTACCATTAGGTAGACACCCTACTGAACACAAACCCAGATTGGGTTTGTTTGTGTTTAGCAAGATGTCTACCTAATGGTAATGTGTTAATGTGAAACGTTGGTAAAATAAAGAATTTACACTGGACACTGTCCGTTTCTCTTCACTTTGAGATCTTTTTAATGTACTTATTTAAAATTTTGATTTATTTTCTTTGTAGGCACAAGAGGAAGGTCCAGAACTTTCTTCCTTGTAAGAGTGACCACCAGACCAGGTGTGACGTCAGTAGCTCAAGCAGAATTACTTATGATGACATGATAATCAATCACCACCCGACAAGACTGCCCGATCAACGTGGACCCAGTGTCCAGACACTCACGCCCATTGAGGTTGGTTAACTGTTTCCTTTTGAACACATGAAGTTCCGAGATAATCCTAGAGGAATACATAGTGACTAGTAGACGAAACAATAGGTTAATGTTCTGCTAACGATTGTTTTAAAAGGATGAAGACTGGCGCTTGTCTCAGTACTTAAGTCGAAAGTATGAAAAATATGATTTCCTAGCCATTGATTTGGTTTTGAATTTTTCTATCTAAAGCAACAGGATTGTTTTAAAAGGATGAAGACTGGCGCTTGTCTCAGTACTTAAGTCGAAAGTATGAAAAATATGATTTCCTAGCCATTGATTTGGTTTAGAATTTTTCTATCTAAAGCAACAGGATTGTTTTAAAAGGATGAAGACTGGCGCTTATCTCAGTACTTAAGTCGAAAGTATGAAAAATATGATTTCCTAGCCATTGATTTGGTTTTGAATTTTTCTAACTAAAGCAACAGGCCTCTTTTAGTTATTACTTCAATGCATTTTTTCATAAAACGTTAATAGGTTGTTTTTTTTTCACTATTGCTTGTCTCAACCCACGTTTTTTTGTTTTTTTTTCAGCTGTTTGACGTGAAGTTCGGGCGATATGGGCGTCAACACGTGAGCCACACAAACTTCTCCTTCTCTGGTAAAGAAGCCGATAGGTTACGGTCAGTTAAGAGTAAAGAACAATTCAACTCAGGTGGGCTTCGAACGTATGATTCGGACATTGATGACAGTGAGATAGAACCTCGTACTGTGGCTAGTGATGATGAATTTGCTGAAGATGAGTTGAGCTTGGGGGAATTTCCCCGACAACCTAGTCACTCATGTTCTGGTACTAATAGCCTTCTGGGGTCTACGGGAGGAGACCTTTGTCGCGACATGGAATCTACATCTAGTGTTGAAAATAAAGAGATCCAACGATTGTTTTGTAATGATGGCGCTGAGGGACGAAACCACAATTCCCAATTTTTGGAACGAAACAAAGATGGATTTCCTAGTGAGGGATTTGAAAAGAAACAGAACTATTACAAAGGAAAGAACATGCTGGGGCCCGACTTGGCTTACCCTAACACCACAATCCCACTTGATGGTATGACAGGTATAGATCTAACACCTCACCAGTTTGTTGGTCATCACAGTCCGCGTGGAGCTTCAAACCTGGAAGAGGGAAGGGTTCCCGGGTTTTACTTCACTGCGGTGGGATCACCTGTCCTGTTACACGCTCACTCTCCACCGCCCCCTCCATACCCAGCTGGGCTAGGAACTGGAACCTTACCATCCGTCTACAACCCTCACGCGACAACTCAAAGATCAGATCTACTACCAGAAAGTTTGTTGTCACAACTGAATGGTAAAGAAATCCAGTCAGAAGATCACAATTACCATGGACCTGTCTTTACCATTGTTCCTGAACATCCGTATCCCCTAGATCCCGGGTTTGGAAACCACGTAGATATTAGTCCATTAGAATTCCGTACTTTTCATCCACTAGGCAGAGGGAGGCCCCCCACCCCTCCAGCACGTGAGAATGTTTATTCTTCTATCGATGACAAAGGACTTTTTACTATAGATGGAAATCGAAACCGTTGTGATCAAACTAGTCGTGCGCAGGACGATCCAATCTGCAACTTGGATAAATCCGAGAAACATCCTGTGCCAAAATCGAACATTCCAGTGTTCCACAGTGTAGAAGAAAGTGGATCGTATGGTGATATCAGGCCTGTCTTTGATTCCAGGACCTTGTGTACATGACCCGCAGCAGAGAGAGAGGCCCTATGTGATGTAACACCAGTGTTCGTTGTGATTCTTGTGATAGTTATATGTGGGTGGAAAAACCCGTTTTTTTGTACACAGATATCAGTCCCTTTAGTTCCACAGTGACTGAACAGAACTCGCAATAGACCACCCTGTAGCATTAGGAGGAAACTCCCAACACAATCCAGTATTTTTGTCACTAACATAGTAAGCACTGTGATAATTAATTTTATTGTTTGCTTAAGCCCTCGGGTGAGTAATATTGGTTGTCGTAAGGCGAGTGCTGTGGTAGTGACATTTGATGTATAAATGGACTTGGTTATTGTATGTGTTATTGATTGCAATTAAAGTCCCCAAACACTCTAGGAAGCGAAACATAAACCACGTGATTGTATTTTTTTACCTAAATTCATGCTCAATTTTGAAGGAGAATTTCGATCTCTTCTAAAGTACAAGACATGGGGGGGGGGGGAATTGGTCTCCGTGCGAAGGAATCGGTGTTTATCTATGTTTCACTTTTTGACATTTCATTGTATTCTGAATGTTTGTTTCTACTCGTGTCAATTATCCATATAAGTTATTGAAAGCTAATGGAGTTCGGCTTGTATTTTGTTTTTCAGAGGATGGACCTGTTTCCATGGGCAAAACTTGAAATATTTATTATTATTGGTATTATAATTTTCATTACAAAATTCTTTACGTTTTAACAACATTACGTAAGTGACGTGGGCCTCCGATGATTGGTCGAATTATGAAAATCCATCCCTTTGTATAACGTGGGTAAAACTAAACATTACGTAAATGACGTGAGCCTCCTATGATTGGTCGAATCATGAAAATCCATCCCTTTGTGTAAAATTACTGGAAAAAGTTCGTATAGTGACATATCACTGTTTAAACTTTTCTTTGTTTTTTTATCAATAAAAAAAATCTGGAAAAACTCCTAAAGTTTAGGAAAATAAACAAATAAATGTACTTGAAGTATGGTGTATTTTGTAAATAAAACTTACTTAAAAACGTCACGTATATTATAATCTATTAGTACTTAGAGAATTAAGGAAACCATCATTATGAACTCTAACCTCACGGATAACACCGTAATACAAATTATCTTAATTTAACATGAAAAAACACGTTAATCTAGGCTTCAAGAGTAGTATCTATATTTTCTTATTTCTGTCAGAAATAACCTATTGGATAACACAGTTTTCTCTGTGCCACACATTAATTTAACATGAAAAAACACATTAATCGAGGCTTCAAGAGTAGTATCTGTATTTTATGGTTTCTGTCAGAGATAACCTCATGGATAACACAGTTTTCTCTGCTCCACACATTATCTTAATTTGACAAGAAAAAACACGTTAATCTAGGCTCCAAAAATAGTATCTGTATTTTCTTATTTCTGTCAGAGTTAACCTATTGGATAACACAATTTTCTTTGTGCCACACATTAATTTAACATGAAAAAACACATTAATCTATGTTTCTAGAACAATTTTAACAGTTACTAAACTACCGTGACTCGCTATGAAGTTATGAAGAATTCAAGCTAATTTCAATATTGCACCGAAATGAAGTTTAATTTTGATATAATTTAATTAAATATTTCAATCGATTCGTGTTGTTCATAATTCAAGAAAAGATATTTGATTGCTGATCGGGAGTAAAAGGAAAGACCATTTCATTTTTCAAAACAGTGAAATAAGAAGTTTCGTAAAAAGCGCGAACAGTAGTGTGAATGATTTTTTGACTGAGAAAATAAGCAAACAAACAAACAATCTCAGAGTTTTAGTAGTATATAATAAGATGACAAAAACAAGATCTTGAAGAATCTATCCGCCTTTTAATGAAGATGGGAACATTGACAGGGAAATAATATAATAGCCAATGCTCGGCGAGAGGTTTTTGTTTATAAAATTTTGTTGTTGTTCTCGACTTGATTTTTATTTTATTACCTCGTCTCCATAGTTACTATTTGCAAATAGTCAATAATATTATAGGTCCATTTTATTGTTCTTCTTTCTACGCGTCGTTATAACACATTTTCATCTCATCATTTAATTTCTGTTGTGCATATGTTGTTGTATAAACGAAGTTTTGTAATAATGGAATATACGAAAAGTGATCCGAAAAACGGGGCTAACCCGGTAACCGAATCTTGTTTTATTCTGTTTCTATTCTCATTTCTATTGTCATATCATTACAAATATGGCGCTATTGTGCGCCGTTTTTTGATTTAATTACAAACAAGCCCACAAACAAACAATCTCAGAGTTTTAATAGTATATAGATTGACTTGAGTTATAATTCTGCTTTCGTCAATGTTTTACTCTCCGTCTAACGGGTTTCAACTGAAATATTTTATATCAGAAAAATAGTATTTAATAGCGAACAACGATTCGCTATGTTGTGCGAGAACATACAATGGCTATCAGAACCCGTTTCTCAATGTCTCTAGGAGGATCCCCTCCTTTATGTATATATATATAGGGTCTTCTATTCCGTAAAGTTATACAACAGCTTTTGAGAGCTACCAGTCATAATATGTCATATCGGTTATCTTCATTACTTCTGGAACCCAATGGCTCATCGGAAAGTCTGAAGGCTTATGACACTGGAAATCGGTTTTTGACACCCCTGGTGGATACAACACAGTGGTTTTATAATTTTACAAGAAAATTCTAAACAAATAAAAATAATTTGTAGTTCGTATGCCACACTTAAGCTTTTATACTTTTTAATTCCTAGATGTGCATGCACAGATAAGAAAAATAAAGCGTGAGTTTAAAATTATTAAACTAACTTAATTGCTGTATATATATAGTTCTTATTAGAGACATGACTCCGACCTCACTACAATAATTATTGTTAGATGGAGATAAAAAAAAACTGTGCATGTTCAAAATATCACTGTGTAACTGAGGCAGGTTTCAGTATTCACATTTCATTGTAGTAAGTAAGTCTTACTTAATAATAGACTTTAATGCTTTTTACATGTCGAGCAGGCCTAGAGATTAGCGTGTCGGACGGTGGAGCTGAAAGAAAACAAGAATGAATCCTGAAAAACCGCGGTTGTAATTAGATCTCAAATCGGTCAAAAAATGGAGTTATGAGCTAAAAGTTTGTACTTGAGAAAAACTCGGAGCTATTCTATGAGCTGATATGCCGCGGCTAAAAAGTGATGGTTAAATCCCACTATTCGGTTTGACCAGAGTTGCCGGTTGGTGGTGTTTACTAGCAGTTTTCACTCCTATTATTTTGCTTCAAAATTAGTAAGGGTTAACCCAGATAGCCCTTGAATGACTTTGCATGAAATCCAACAAGCAACAATATTTTTTAACACGTGCTGTAACAATCCATTTTTTTTTCATTACGGACACTCAGTGCCCTACTTGTCTTGACGAACTTACGTCTTACTGGATATTCTTTTTTTTTTCGGACACTCAGTGCCATACTTGCCTTGACGAACTTACGTCTTACTGGAGATCCTTTTTTTCGGACACTCAGTGCCCTACTTGTCTTGACGAACTTACGTCTTACTGGATATCCTTTTTTTCGGACACTCAGTGCCATACTTGCCTTGACGAACTTACGTCTTACTGGGGATCTTTTTTTTTTAAATCACATCGAATCAGCTGATGCTCACTTAGTAAAGATTCCGATAGAGCTGTCCAAAAATGTTAAAGCCATCAACCAATCTTTACTATCTCCCCTCTCTCCTTTCTTTTGGATTTGGAAAGTTAATTAGGTTAAAGTACAAGAGTTTGACTCCTACACACCCTTGGTAAGCTACCCTTAGGCTTCTCCTGCAGTGTAAACAATTATTTCCATAACTGATAATATTTTTTCACCTATACTTATTGTTGTTTGTTTATTTGTTTTGTTTTTTTTAATTTCGCGCAAAGCTACAGGAGGGTTATCTGCGCTAGCTGTCCCTAATTTAGCAGTGTAAGACTAGAGGGAAGGCAGCTAGTCATCACCACCCACCGCCATCTCTTGGGCTACTCTTGTACCAACGAATGGTGGGATTGACCTTCACTTATAACGCCCCCACGGCTGAAAGGGCGAGCATATTTGGTGGGAAGGGGATTCGAACCCGTGACCCTCAGATTGCGAGTCGAGTGCTCTAACCACCTGGCCATGCCGGGTGCTATTGTTATACTTATTATAACATCATTATTCAATGACATTTCCTCACACGTGCAAGGACACATCCACATGACCTGTTAAACGTTTATTATGAATATTAAATTCACCAATTTATAGAGATTCCCATCTGAAGGTCAATATAAGAAAAAACATAAACCTCGAGGAATGAAGTGAACTTGGATGACAGAAATATTGGAGATGAATTGTTCGTGGTTTTTAATAAACGCAAAAACACAGAATGGACTCTCTCTGTGCTATAGTCCCCCGGCAGGTCAGCAGTAAGTTCACGGACACACAACGTTAAAATTTAGGGTTCGATTCCAGATGGTCAACATAGCGCAGAAAACCTATTGCGTAGCTTTCCTATTAAAAGCAAACGAACAACAACAACAAAAAGCGATGTTCCCATCATAGGATTATACTTTGAATTTTGTTATAAACCCTCGAACTATGCGTGGAGCTACAGGAAGGCAGAGATGAACATATGTACATACACGTCTATAATTTAGTGATTCGAATAAAAAATGTATCGAGTGCAAAACAGTTACTTATAGTTTTCTATTCAAAAGAAGGCATTAAGTTATAATCGTTAGATACTGTTTGTGTAACAATTTAGAAAAAAAACATTTATTTCCAGAGGATCAAACTAAGATAAAGAATATTACTGCCTTGTTAAACGAAAGAGGGCGCTGTAACAATTAATTACTTTAAAGCTACTGCGCATGTCTATACGCGCATGAATTATTGATTCTTCATTATAGTAGAAAATGTTAATCTAGCCTTGTATGAGTTTTTGTTGTTTTGGTGAATTTCGTCCAAAGCTACTCAAGGGCTATCTCCACAAGCTGCCCTTAATTTTGAAGTAACACACTAGAGGGACAGCAGTTAGTCAACATCACTCACCACAGAAATGATTACTTAATGTTACTCCATATCCGAAATGTAACAACATGGTGAATTTTAATACTATGCCGAATATGTCATTAATAACACAATTCCTCAGCCACAATGTGTTCTTATCTCTTGAATTATACAGAAATTATAGAAACGTTTGAGTAAGCCACTAAATGTGATAATGAAACCAACACTTCGAAAAGCTTGTTTTATTCTGCGTCCCATGGTTATTTAGATATTTTTTTTATAACGCCATGAAATGAAAGAAAAGAACAATTGAAACATACTGAACTTTTCCTTAAGTATGAGCGGGGGGCCCGGCATGGCCAGGTGGATAAGGCGCTCGACTCACAATCTGAGGGTTGCGGGTTCGAATCCCCATCCCACCAAACATGCTCGCCCTTTCAGCCGTGGGGGAGTTATAATGTGACGGTCAATCCAACTATTCGTTGGTAGAAGAGTAGCCCAAGAGTTGGCGGTGGGTGGTGATGACTAGCTGCCTTCCCTCTAGTCTTACACTGCTAAATTAGGGACGGCTAGCGCAGATAGCCCTCGTGTAGCTTTGCGCGAAATTCAAAAACAAACAGACAAGTATGAGCGAATAATTATGAGTGGTGGTCCTGTTTAACGAGGGTTTTGATGCACAATAGTAAAAGTTTGAAAAATCTAGTATACACTCGTCAGACTAATGAGGAAAATTCCTAAAGAGAATCAAAAATTAGCTCCCATTGGTAAGTCTGAAGGTTTAAGCGTTAAAAACCGGGTATTGATACCCGAGGTGGACACAATACAGTTAGCCCACTGTGTAGCTCTTTAGGCTTAACAACAAACCAAACAACATCACGTGAACGAATATTTATGTTTATACTCAAGTTACGATCTCAAAAGTTGGGTACTACTGATAAAATCAAGTCTTTTCACTTAATTTCTAACGACATCTGTTGTAACAGCTCTAATCTGACGTTTTTACCTATCAATTAGGAATGTTCAAGGAGCAGTCATACAAAACTTAAAACAAGATACACTATCAATAGATATTAGGAGCAGTCCTAAAAAAAGAAACTACACTATCAATGTATGATAGGAGCGGGTCTAAAAAAAGAAGCTACACAATCAACGGATACTAGGACAGACCTAAAAAAAGATACACAATTAATGGATACTAGGAGTAATATTTAAAAGAAAAGAAGCTACACAATCAATAAATACTAGGAGCAGTCATAAAAAAGGAGTTACTCTATCAATGGATAATAGGAGCAGTCCTAAAAAAAGAAGTTACACGATCAAAGCACACTAAGAGAAGTCCTAAAAGATAGAAGATACACTATCAATAGATACTGGAAGCAGTCCTAAACAAAATTACACTATCAATGAATAATAGGGAAAGACCTAAAAAAAGAAGCTACGCCACCAAAGGATTCTAGGAGCATTACTAAAAAAATAAAGCTACTCTATGAAGATACTAGGATCAGTCATAAAAAAGAAGCTACAATATCAACGGATACTAGGAGCAGTCTTAAAAAAAGCAGTTACATCATTAATTGATAATAGGAGCAATGATAAAATATAAGCTACACTATCAATGGATAATAGGAGCAGTCCTAAAAACAGAAGCTACACTATCAATGGATACTAAGAGCATTCCTATAAAAAAAAAGAAGTTACACCATCAATGGATATTAGGAGCAATCCTAAAAACGAAGCTACACTAGCAATGGATACTAGATTACTCTTACATTAAATTTATTTGTATTTAAATTATTTTGGGTAAAAAACCCAATCTACTCCTTTTATCACCAAATAAAGATGATGAAATCTCCCAAGTTTCCCATGTTCAACACTCACACAAATCTTCTAAGCTTAACATATGTCCACTGTTTGTAATGACAATTTCATCAACACGTGGCCGATATCTCGTATAATTTACAAGTTAGCAACACCCTTTTTCAATTGGTTCTTCCGTTATCACCCACATTTCCATATAGTTCTATCTATTAACAAGAAGGTTCACGAAGTTTTCAAGTTGTTAGATTCACGATAGTTTATAATCTTTAATAACTGATTTGATAAAAAAATGTTTGAATATCTGTTTAATTTCTACTACTAGCAGTTATAAGTGTCAACACTATTCTGATAATTTCTTTAGAATACCTTGAGGGGCGTGGTTTTCATGTTCCATCTAGATAACGGGACCTGTGTTGCACTGAATATATCTTTAAAGAACTGTAATGGTTCTCCGAGGGATAGTCGAAGGCTGAGCTTTGCATGGACTGATTTACAAAATCACATTCTTATTACTGGTGTCAGAATATAAATGTTGTTATTGTTTTTTTTAAACAAGCAAAATATTCTCCGACAAATAATTAATAAGAAAAGGTTTGTTTCACAATTCTACAAAAGATAAAACACACTTTTGTATAACAGATAAAATAAACGAAAATTCACTTTTGAACCAGAGGAGTTTAAAGGTCAAAGGAAGAATAGGACTGAATCGTAAAAAGTAGTAATTGTATCCAGTAAATGACCGGATTCTGTCTAATCCAGATGCAAATGACACGTTTATTTTGCAAACTTAAGTGAAGCAATACAGTTCTTAGCGATAACATCCAGCAGTAGTTCTTCACCAAAAAAGTTTCTTTGTTTGTTTTACATAACCATAATTGTTTAACATGGCTATCACAAACCCGTCTTTTAACAAAAACATCGGACATACTAGCGTCACATCAAATGTTAACAGTACCCTGGAGGAATAGTCGTTGAGGTAACATTACGAAAACACAAGTTTAATCTTTCATTCTTTTCAAGAGCTCCATGATAATGTTTTTTTTTAAATTATTTTGTTGGCCACCAGGTGGCAAAGATTATGTGGTATCAGAGATATGCGGGCTGATTGCAGAATCGCGTGTTCATTTCCACCTGGATGTCTGAGCAGGGTAGGCGTGTTTGTTGGTTTAAAATAAAAAACGATCAACCCTAAACTGATCAGTTAAGTTGCATTAAGATACTACTTGGGAGTGGGGGTTCAGCTATCAAATAGCTTTCTCCAAATTGATTCTTGAAATTGTATTTGTACCCCATTCGCTGCTCTTGTGGTATTGTCACCTGGATTTTTTATTGTTAAAAAAAACAAAACAGAATGCAATTCATTGTCTGTAAGATTTTACGGATATCAGTCTACTGGTTATGATCACTAGCATTTCACTAATAACACCACTTTTCTTCGTAACATAAAACCTATCCTTTATCTATACAACATCACCTTTAAATTCGATGACGAGGAACCCACTTTGAGAGTAATAATGCTTGGAGACGGCTTGAATGGGTAATGAAGAAAAACTTTAATATAAGTTTAACATAACAGCAAATGTACAACGTTTCTACAAGGTTTTGTCATCATCAGGTACAAGTAATTTACACTGACACAGATATACATACAGTATGGAACAAAGAGGTCACGTGACCGGATACTGTTGCAAGACTTAAAAGAGATGTATAGGCACCCCGGGGTGTTGGTTAGAGTAGGGTTGTTTTGTTCAGTTAAGATGGATTCCTTGATTTTTCGCTTGTTATTTAGGTTCTTTGTTTAAAATGACCGTGTTTTAATAGTATATACTATGG
>NW_013670682.1:19376-22197 GCF_000517525.1 Limulus polyphemus | reverse complement strand
AACAGAGACTCGTGGATGTGTTTATGAGGTTTTTAAGTGTATTGATTTTTTGTATGGTGTCTTGAGCGGAATTCCAGGGGATGTAGAGACCAGTATGTGTGTGTGCGTTCTTACGGTGAATTTTGGTTTTAAACTGTGTGTCAGATCTAATAATTTTGAGGTTAAGAAAGGATAACTGTTTATTGTTTTCGTGTTCTATGGTAAATTTGATGTTGGGATGAATGGAATTTATGTGTTCAAAGAAAGTTAATGTGTGTTCTGTAGAAGTGAAACCAGCAAAAGTTCCCAAAAATATATTTTAAATAACTTTTTCACAGAATTCTCGAACAAGACTATTGATATAGTCAACTAATCCCGTAAACTGAAAAGTAATCTCACAAGTAACGAGATCAAATCAATTTATCAAATGTATCTGTCTAACATTATCTTTCTTTATAACATAAAACTGTCATGTATCTATCTAACGTGATCTTTCTTTATAACATAAAACTGTCATGTATCTATCTAGCATTACCTACATGACAGTTTTATGTTATAAAGAAAATAAAGAAAGGTAATGCTAGACAGATTCATGACAGTTTTATGTTATAAAGAAAGGTAATGTTAGATAGATACATGACAGTTTTATGTTATAAAGAAAGGTAATGTTAGATAGATACATGATAGTTTTATGTTATAAAGACAGGTAATGTTAGATAAATACATGATAGTTTTATGTTATAAAGAAAGGTAATGTTAGATAGATACATGACAGTTTTATGTTATAAAGAAAGGTAATGCTAGATAGATTCATGACAGTTTTATGTTATAAAGAAAGGTAATGCTAGATAGAAACATAAAACTGTCATGTTTCTATCTAACATTACCTTTCTTTATAACATAAAACTATCACGTATCTATCTAGCATTACCTTTCTTTATAACATAAAACTATCATGTATCTATCTAGCATTACCTTTCTTTATAACATAAAACTGTCATGTATCTATATATCACCACATTTTTTTCCACGGTGAATGAATTACTTTTAAATCTTGATGTACAGTAAATTATGTAGAAAGGATTCTAAGGTTGGATTATAAAATTTTCAGCGACTGGCTCTGAGTTGACATCGCTTTATCACACATTTCACACAATAACTTATCTCTTTAAGACAATCAATGTAGAAAAGACAGTTTATGTCTTTCTAGTTTTACTGGTTACTGAAAACGAGTTTGTTTTGATCGAAGATTATTCTTTTAACTCAAATAAATCTGATTATCTACTTGTAACAAACCTTATTGTTCACGAGTGAACGTCTTCGTTTTGATACATTTTGAAATCACAGAAAAATCCTTCGTACGTTTTATCGGTTAGTGAAGTTTTATCACCTTGTGACGCCAGGTGGCAATTTTAGTTTCTGAGTTCTTGTTTTGAAAGAAAAGCAAATACGCAAAATAGTTAATTTTGTCCAGTTTTTCTACAGGGCTTTCATTCAATTTCTGATATAATTATTAAAAAAAAATTGTTTTGCACACCAGGTGACGAACAAACCATGATTATTTTATAACTTTTAAGCACCCCCTCCCCTGTAATATCGAGAAGAAACCTAAAAAAAAAACTGAAACCGCTTTTTTTGGTCATAGGGAGGATAAAAATATAGTAGGTTTTGCATTTATAAATTCATTACGATATTTTTCTTTATCCTGATAAATTATTTGAGATTGATGAGAAGATTATTTTTTAACAGATACATTGTGTTTTGTTTTTTATAAATATTTATTTGATTTTGGAATTTTTGTTTCATCACTGCAAAAAATATATATATTGATGGTTTCGAGCTGGTCTTTGAGATAATAAGCTGTTGTTTGATACGTATTAGGATTTTATGCTCAAATCACGAGTAATCTTATAACCTACGTGACTTTTTGTTAAGTCACTGTTCCAAAACACTTCTGATTAGCATCCTGACCAACTCTTGTGTATCTGAGCTCTGTACAATACACGCCGCTTACAAATAGCACGTTTCTAGTCTTATCACTCTCAGAAACTCCAGAGGAAACTACTTTCGTAATTACATTGACAAATGTAATCATCTTTCTCAGTACAGACCAACATTTTTATGAACCCTCTGCCTGGTAGCACATCTGGAGGCTTAACATTTACAACTTGTCAGTTCTTTATCTCTTTTGTTGGGAAATCCTTTGTCATTGATACAAGCTTTAAACATGTACGGGCACGTTACTCCAAGGGGTTTACCCAGCAATGCTTTCTTCCAAGTTCAACATTAATGGTTTAGTCTCTTCGAACGTTGTTCAAGACTATTTTACAAGGTGCCATTCTGTTGCAGCCTTCGAACAAAACATATTATAGCAAAATTTGTTAATGTCTGATATAGATAAATCAGTCACTAGTTAATACATTTCATAAAGAAATGATGTATAAGTAAAGAAAGAACTTTTCAAAAAAGGAAGTAAAAGTAGGGATGGCTAATATCAACCCTTGCACTATTTTTGAAGGATTCATATTAGCCATCTTAGGTTTACTTTCTTTTTTAAAAAAAAATCTTTACTTGTTTGCTTGTTTTTTAATGCAGTGTTTCAATAGACATAGGAATATTGTATTTATAACGAAGTTCTAAATACAATTAGGTTCCAACTGTAATGTTTATTGTTTGTCTATTATTGGCTAGTAATTCCTGTTTCACCCTTTTACATAAGCCTTTTAAAGGAACACCAAATGTCTGTAAGAAAGCTAACTTCAACGGGTAATGATAACATTATTTACACTAGCATTATTATTTTTTAAAATTACTACTACTTATTAATAATAGTTATAAAAGC
>NW_013670682.1:14986-18454 GCF_000517525.1 Limulus polyphemus | reverse complement strand
GTATCTAAATCAGTCACTGAATTATACATTTCACAAATATTATTACTCTGATCTATTAGTGAAGAAGACAGACCAATGTTTTGTTAAAACACTTGATCGGTTCACTAATATGCTAACATAATGTGCTTCTATACACAAGTGGATACCACACCTTGGTTTTCTGTTGGAAAAATATTCGTCATTTTGATAAAAGCAAAATTATTTAATAATTTTATCGTGATGTAAAAGAAGTGTTCATATCTGGTTTGAAAGACCCTGTTTCTTGAGCTCACTCTTACCACTAGTGATGTTACTGAAGCTGGGGGCCTCTTTCCCTCTCTCCAGCTTTCATCGAGCAATTTCAATCACATGTATCTTAAGAGAATAATCTTCTTTGAAATCTCGTCGTCCACGAGTTATCACCCAATCTAAAAGATGTCCAAATGTTCTTCTCGTGCTTATAGTTACTTATATCCTAATTGAAGAAACGTGCCAGGTTACACATGCCTATAAAATAGAGCTATATTTCTCTAATACTGACAGTATTTGTTTCTTTCCTTTCAAAGTTTGTACATACTGGAGAGATTTACAGATTGTGATAAAAGTTTAGATAAACGACCTTAAGCTAAAGAAGCTGTAAAAGTGAAACGTTGGTAATAATAAACAACAAATATATACATCTGGAGTGTAAAGGTCGTTTATCTAAAGTATTTGTTTATTGTTAAAGCACCAAGATACACAAGAGCTACCTGTGTTCTGATCATTTCGGGTATCGAAACCCGATTTTTAGCGTTAAAGCCTTCACGTTTACTGCTGGTCCACCGGGGGTTCTAATAATGGCGGTACCAACTCTATGATAAAAAAGAGAATACATAAACAAAACTACTTTTTAAATACAACTTAAAAAATTATTTATTTTGAGCTTATATTGGTTCGTAATTTTTCAGATGATAAAATTGAATATAATACCGAATTCTTGCAAAATACATGTTCTAGAGTGAAGCTTTATATCTCTAGTTCTAGAGTGAAGCTTTATATCACATGTTCTAGAGTGAAGCTTTATATCACATGTTCTAGTGTGAAGCTTTATATCACATGTTCTTCTAAACTGAATCCTTATATCACATGTTCGTCTAGAGTAAAGTTTTATATCACACGTTCTAGATTGAAGAATTATATCCCATGTTCTAGAATGAAGCTTTATATCACATGTTCTCTAGTGAAGCTTTATACCACATATTCTAGAGTGAAACTTTATATCACGTGTTCTATTAGAGTGAATCCTTATATCACATGTTCGCCAAGAGTGAAGTTTTATATCACACGTTCTAGATTGAAGCTTTATATCACATATTCTAGAGAGAATCTTTGTATCACATGTTCTATAGTGAAGCTTTATATCACATATTCTTTTAGAGTGAATCCTTATATTACATGTTCGTCTAGAGTGAAGCTTTATATCACATATTCTAGAGAGAATCTTTGTATCACATATTCTACAGTAAAGCTTTATAACACATATTCTAGAGAGAATCTTTGTATCACATGTTCTACAGTGAAGCTTTATAACGCATATTCTTTTAGAGTGAATCCTTATATTACATGTTCGTCTAGAGTGAAGCTTTATATCACATATTCTAGAGAGAATCTTTGTATCACATATTTTACAGTGAAGCTTTATAACACATATTCTTTTAGAGTGAATCCTTATATTACATGTTCGTCTAGAGTGAAGTTTCATATCACACGTTCTAGATTGAAGCTTTATATCACACGTTCTAGAGTGAATCTTTATATCACACGTTCTAGAGTGAAGCTTTATATCACATATTCTAGAGTGAAGCTTTATATCACACGTTCGAGAGTGAATCTTTGTATCACATGTTCCTCTAAAGAGGAACTTTCTATCACACCTGAATCTAGAGGAACTATTATCATATGTTTTCTTAGAGAGAAAATTTCTATGTCATACACTCCTAGAATGAAACTTCTACCACATGTTGTCCTACACAAACATTTCTATCACATGTTCTCCTACACAAACATTTTTACAATATGTTCTCCTACACAAACATTTCTACCACATGTTCTCCTATACAAACATTTCTACTACATGTTTTCCTATACAAACATTTCTACCACATGTTCTCCTACACAAACATTTCAACCACATGTTCTCCTATACAAACATTTCTACTACATGTTCTTCTATACAAACATTTCTACCACATGTTCTCCTGCACAAACATTTCAACCACATGTTCTCCTACACAAACATTTTTACAATATGTTCTCCTATACAAATATTTCTACCACATGTTCTCCTACACAAACATTTCTACCACATGTTCTCCTATACAAACATTTCTACCACATGTTCTTCTACACAAACATTTCTACCACGTGTTCTCCTATACAAACATTTCTATCACATGTTCTCCTATACAAACATTTCTATCACATGTTCTCCTATACAAATATTTCTACCACATGTTCTCCTACACAAACATTTCTACCACATGTTCTCCTATACAAACATTTCTACCACATGATCTCCTACACAAACATTTTTACAATATGTTCTCCTATACAGACATTTCTACCACATGTTCCCTACACAAACATTTCTACCACATGTTCTCCTGCACAAACATTTCAACCACATGTTCTCCTACACAAACATTTCAACCACATGTTCTCCTACACTAACATTTTTACAATATGTTCTCCTACACAAACATTTCTACAACATGTTCTCCTACACAAACATCTCTACCACATGTTTTCCTATACAAACATTTCTACCACATGTTCTCCTACACAAACATTTTTACCACATGTTCTCCTACACAAACATTTCAACCACATGTTCTCCTATACAAACATTTCAACCACATGTTCTCCTATACAAACATTTCTACCACATGTTCTCCTGCACAAACATTTCAACCACATGTTCTCCTACACAAAAATTTTTACAATATGTTCTCCTATACAGACATTTCTACAATATGTTCTCCTATACAAACATTTCTACAATATGTTCTCCTACACAAACATTTCAACCACATGTTTTCCTACACAAACATTTCTACCACCTGTTCTCCTATACAAACATTTCTACCACATGTTCTCCTACACAAACATTTCTACATGTTCTCCTATACAAACATTTCTACGATCTGTTCTCCTACACAAACATTTCTATCACATGTTTCCTACACAAACATTTCTATCACACGTTCTTCTACATAAACATTTCTACCACATGTTCTCCTATACAAACATTTCTATCACATGTTCTCCTACACAAACATTTCTATCACACGTTCTCCTATACAAACGTTTTATATCGCATGTTCTTCCTAGATTATAATTTTTTACCCAATTGTTTGTTTCTTCACGTTTTAAAAGCAAGCGTCTGTTACGTCTCCGTTTGTTAATTAACTTTCCGTAACTTCGTTCCGACGAAACTTTAGCGACACAAGT
>NW_013670682.1:0-14026 GCF_000517525.1 Limulus polyphemus | reverse complement strand
ACTATCTACACACAAATTATTGTCCCGTCACGTTGTCACCCTCTTTTATATACCAGACTACCCTATATCTAGTAAATGCTAGAGCATTCGTCAAAGTACAGGATAGTTCTAGAAAATAGGTGGCGCCACACCAGTCACGTGACCTCGATGACGCAACACGTCTTTGCTCCTTTTAATACGTAAAAATTTACAAAGATGTAATCTTTTCTAAAGAGATCGCCTAATTAGTATATTTAATGAATATTTCTCGTATTATATTTTATCCCCGTTTGTTAAATGATTATAATTTTTATACCCAGTTGTTTTTCAGTTTGTTAAATGACTGTTCGTTTCTCATTACACTGTTCAATGTTTCACATGTCTACCAACAGCAGATCTGACACATGAATTAATTCTTTGATATTTTTCTCTGTTTTTTTACTATCAGTGTAAAAGGTGACAAGAATCTCTGAACTCCTAATTTCGACATCAAATTAATGCACGGTTGCTCGATTCAGAGCTAATGAGCTCCATTTTTGTACAAGATTCGGCTGTCTTATTTAAAGCGTGTCTTACTACCAAGATTTCATTAGTTAAATATCTTGGTGTTCATTTTTTCGTGTACAACAATGTCTGTGAATCAGTAACAAGCTTGAGTTCTTTAATTAAAGATTCAGTAAGAAAAATCACGATTTAATTATGGCTCGTTTCATTTTATTACCATTTGAATTATATTAAAACTCGTAACTAAAGACTGATAATTGTTTCTTTTTTGTTGCTCTATTTCGTTTATACATAGTTTCGAACTATGTAGTAAGGCGAACTGAAGAAGGGATATTCAAATGGAAACATCGAGTGAAAAGGACAACTAAACCGAGTGTTTTTAATCACCTGTTGTTTTTCTCCATCTTCGAAGATAAATAACGTACAGATATCTACTATCTTTATGTGATTAGTGTTTATATTTTCTTTCTAGAAGGTGTAAAACGTATGTTTTTAATAAATAGAAAACCATCAAATTTCTTTTCAAATTCTAAATATTTAAGTGGGTTTTTGGTTTACTCAGGTCTAAATCATGATATGTAATATTAATATGATAATAATATAATGTAATAATAATAATGTCCAGAATATATAAACAGAACATACAATAAAAGCACCGAACATAGGTAAATCTGGATCTAAGTGTTCAGGACTGAGAGAAGATAAAACAGGATCTAAGTACTGAGGACCGAACGAAAATAAAGCAGGATCTAAGTGTTGACTGATACAATATAAAGCAGGATCTAAGTGTTCAGTACTGCACATAGGTAAAGTTGGATATAAGTGTTCAGAAATTAACGAAGGTAAAGCTGGATCTAAGTGTGAAGGACTGAACGAAGATAAAGCGGGATCTAAGTGTTCAGGAATGAACACAGATAAATTTCGATCTAAATGTTCAAACCTGAACGAAGATATACCTGGATCTAAGTGTTCAGGAATGAACAAAGATAAAGCTGGATCTAAGTGTTTAGGAATGAACACAGGTAAATTTCGATCTAAATGTTCAAACCTGAACGAAGATATACCTGGATCTAAATGTTCAGGACTGAGAGAAGATAAAGTAGATCTAAGTGTCCAGGAATGAACGAAGGTAAATCTGGATCTACCTGCCCAGGATTGATTCAAGATGAAGCAGGATATAAGTGTTCAGGACTGAGAGAAGATACAGCAGGATTTAAGTGCTTAGGAATGAACGAAGATAAAGCAGAATCTAAGTTTTCAGGACTTAGAGAAGATAAAGTTGGATCTAAGTGTTCAGGACCGAACGAAAATAAATCTGGATCTAAGTGTTTAGAACTGAGAGAAGATAAAGCAGGATCTAGGTGTTCAGGACCGAACGAAAATAAATCTGGAACTAAGAGAAGATAAAGCAGGATTTAAGTATTCAGGAATGAACGAAGATATAGCAGAATCTAAATGTTCAGGACTGAATGAAGGTAAATCTGGATTTAAGTGTTCAGGATTGATGCAAGGTATAGGAAGATATAAATGTTCAGGACTGAGAGAGGATAAAGCAGGATATAAGTGTTCAGGAATGAACGAAGGTAAAGCTGGATCTAAGTGCCCAGAATTGAGCGAAGATAAAGCTGGATCTAAGTGTTCAGGACCGAACGAAAATAAATCTGGATCTAAGTGTTTAAAACTGAGAGAAGATAAAGCAGGATCTAAGTGTTCAGGAATGAACGAAGATATAGCAGAATTTAAGTGTTCAGAACTGAGAGAAGATACAGTAGGATTTAAGTGCTTAGGAATGAACGAAGATAAAGCAGGATCTAAGTGTTCAGGATTGACAGAAGATAAAGTTGGATTTAGTTGTTCAGGACTGAGAGAAGATAAAGCAGGACTGAACGAAGGTGAAAGTGGATCTAAGAGTAGAGGGATGGATGAAGGTATAATCTGGATCCATGTTTTCAGGACTGAATGTAGGTAAAGCTGGATCTAAGTGTTCAGGACTAAACGAAGATAAAGCTGGATCTAATTGTTCAGGACTGAACGAAAAGAAGACTGGATTTAAGTGCTTATGAATGAACGAAGATAAAGCAGGATCTAAGTTTTCAGGACTTAGAGAAGATAAAGTTGGATCTAAGTGTTCAGGACGGAGAGAAGATAAAGCATGATCTAAGTGTTCAGGAATGAACGAAGGTAAAGCTGGATCTAATTTTTGAAAACAGAGCGAAGATAAAGCAAGACCTACGCGTTCAGGACTAAACGATGATACAAAGGATCTAAGTGTTCAGGAAGGAACGAAGATAAAGTAGGGTCTAAGTGTTCAGGACTAAGAGAAGATAAAACATGATCTAAGTGTTCAGGACTGAACGAAGGTAAAGCTGGATATAAGTGTCCAGGATAGAACCAAGATAACGCTAGGTATAAGTGTTCAGGAATGAACGAAGATAAAGCAGGATCTAAGTGTTTAGGATTGATAGAATATAAAGTAAGATCTAAGTGTTGAGAACTGAGAGAAGATAAAGCATTATCTAAGTTTTCAAGAATGAACGAACGTAAAGCTGGGTCTAAGTGTTCAGGAATGAAAGAAATGAAGACTGAATTTAAATGACCAATCCTAAGTAAAGAGAAATCTAAACCTAAAATAAAGTGTGATAAAAAGTGGTGAATTAGCATATCGTCCACTAAATGATATTCACTGATAAACTCAACCTTGTGAATCAAGTTATGTGTTAAGCTTCAGTTATAGTATTTTGACATTCTTTTTTTATGTGAAGAAACCGATAAAAATGTTATTATCCGACAAATAACGAAATATTGTTAATGACTGCGTTTTCTAATTTCGACATTTGTATTGTTGATTAACCGGAGAGAGTTTCATGTCATGAGATGGGCGTGGCTTAGTGATAAGGAACTTGAAAGTTTAGGAAAAGCTTTGAGTAACAAAACATGCAAGCTGGTCTAGCGTAGATAATGATATTGTTACGACAGCGGAAGTCGCGTGACACTGTGAGCATGCGCGCTGGAGTTTCTAGAAGGATCGTGTCTTAGCGGGCAACCTCATGAATGTTCCAGCGTTTGTTAGACGCCCTTTTTTTATTATATAAGCTGGAGATAGATTGAAGAGACGTAATCTAGTCAAGCGAACAGTAGGCACCGTATGTAAAGTGTGTGAATCGCTATGAATTATAGCGTGTGTTTATAAAAATAGTTAAGTTTAAAGTGACTGTGGAAATTAAGTGTATTACAAAGTTTGCAACGAGAAAGAATAAAATTGTTTTAATTAAAAAACGCTGAAGTTTCTCGGAAAGAATTTTTACGGGAAGTTATCAAACAAGCAGATACTTAACAAATTGGTGTCAGAAGTGGGATAGAAACAAGAAGAGAGACTACAACAGTTGTTGGAAAAAAAGAATAGAAACAATAAGAGATATTACAGCAGTTGTTGGGGTAAAAAGAAAAGAAACAAGAATAGAGGCTACAGCAGTGGTTGGAGGAGAAAGAAAATAAAGAAGAAAAGAGACTACAGCAGTGGTTGGATGAGAGAGAAAAGAAACAAGAATAACGAGAAAAGAAACAAGAAGAAAGTATCCAACAATTGACAGAAAGCCAGCATACACAAATGTAAAAGATTAGTAAATTTCAAAGTGAATTAAATACATTAAAGGATCATTTACTGACTTTTATACAAGGAGGACATATTTTCACTTGATGGAAACCCGCCTTTAAGTCCAGAGTTGAAAACCACCTGGCTCAACTTAGGGCATCAAGAGTATCGTCAATTCTTGGCAGTGGGTATGAGTCTTTTTCGGTTATACTGTTAAGAGCCCTGAAGTCCACAAAACAATGTTGGGTCCCATTCTTCTTCTGGACTAACACGATGGGAGCTGACCAGAAACTATCTGATTTATTGACTATCCCTTTCTTAATTAGGCCATCCATGACCTTCTCCATCTCTTGTCACTTTGCCGGAGCTACTCTCCTCGGAGGGATCTTTATTGGACGGTGATTGCCTGTGTTTATTCTATGCTCCACAAGGTCTGTGCAGCGGAGGTCATGATCTCCTTTTGAAAAGACGTCTACATAATTCGCCAAGAGTTCTCTAACCGAAGAGCCTGTGATGATGACAAATGGACTATGCTCTTCTTATAGAGGTCACTTAAATGTTCTGGGAGAGGATGTCCTTTCTTTATGGTCGTATTTCTTGCCTTAACATTGACTGGCTCTACCTCCTGGCACACACCCAACAATCCCCTTCCTTAAGTGTCTGCTCATATTTAGAGAAATTGGCCATTGTTATGGGTACTACTTGATGACCTGCCACAAGTGACCTTCCAATCTTCACATCCGCTGGCATGGATGGGTCTTCCACTGCTTCCACAAGCATCAGGCTTCCTTGGGGATGTTCCTTTATTCTACCCCAAATTATCTTCTCTAATATAGGGGGTATTGTAGTTGAATTAAGTGCTTTGACATGCAAATCAACAGATGCAACAATACTTACTGGAATTTGGCCTTTGTTGTTCTCAATTGTCATTTTATCGAAGTTAACTACACACTTCCTCGGTAGTAAGTAGTCCAACCCTAATATTCATTGGTCTTCAATGTCAGCCAACTATACTTTGTCTTTAACCTTTATGCCCATAAGCTCAATAGTTACCCACACTAGTCCCTACAACCTTGCATAATGTCCTGTCACACCACAAAGCTTCTATATGGTGAATCCAGCACCTTCATGCTCACAAGGGTTTGCTGAGATGCAGAATCTATAAAAAAAAAGTTGCACCTTTGGCCAACCAGCTTTCCTGTCAGGAAGACACAATGTGTGCTTACACATAGCTGTTGGGACTTTCACTATGGGGGTTGGTTCATATGTCCTTGCTCTCCACAGTTCCAACAACCTTTCTGGGTAGCAGCCTTTCCTGCGGTGGCATCTTCCCTGTTTTGAAGTTGCCAGCATTGAGCACACTTGTGCCAAGGTTTGTTACAGTGCCAGCAAAATCTCTCAAACCTCTCTGAAAGCTGCCCTTTTCTGGCCTTGAATCCTGACGAATGTACCAATCTTGGTACCTCTGTGCTGGACTTGACATAGGTTTCGAATTCAAGAGCTCTGCCCATTGCATCTTGTATAGTAGATGGGTGTGCTTGCTTTACTTGTATCTTCAGTTGTGGACTGTCCAAGGAATCTACAAACTGATCCTTGAGCAACAGCTTGAGGACACCGGGTAGTGCAGTTGGGTAGGCCTTGTGTGCTATACTTTCCAAGTCCTGTGCCAACTCTTGCAGGTTCTCCCTTTTAGCACGGACTCTAGTCCTAAACCTAGCCCTGTAGACTCCGGACTGATTTTCAGTTCCATAGCTGAGTTCAAGAGCAGCTACCAGTGCTATATAGTTGTGCCTGTCGTCTGCTGACAACTGTTCAAGTATTTCCAGCGATTGTCCCTTCAGCCTCGTTGTCAGGTATACTGCTTTCTGTTCCTCTGTCCATCTACTCATTTCTGCAAGTAGCTCAAATTGTGCTCTATATGCTTCTCATGGTGCCTTCCCATCGAATTCCTGTGGCTTCCTTCGTACTAGATCAACCTTATTGCTGACATTCATGTCTAGAATGTGACTTCTGACAGGACTGAAGATGTCTGCATTGGGGTTTAGCTGCGGGGTCTGGAAGAGCATCCCGTTGTCTGAGGCTGATTAGGTCTATGGCTAATTTATCCTCCTTGTGTAAAAGACAGTAAATCATCCTTTAATGTATTTAATTCATTTTGAAATTTACTAATGTTTTCCATTTGTACTTCTTGCCACTGTTGTTGACTTTCCTGTAGTTGCTGCTGTTGGAGACTTTATTGTTCCAGTTACCACTGCTGTAATCTCTCTTCTTGTTTCTTTTCTTTTTCCTCCAACAACTGCTGTAATTTCTCTTCTTGTTTCTTTTCTTTTTTTTCCAACAACTGCTGTAATCTCTCTTCTTGTTTCTTTTCTTTTCCTCCAACAACTGCTGTAATCTCTCTTCTTGTTTCTATTCTTCTTTATTTTCTCGTTCTTCTTGTTTCTAATCTTCTTTATTTTCTCGTTCTTTTTGTTTCTTTTCTTCTTTATTTTCTCGTTCTTCTTGTTTCTTTTGCTGTTCTTGTATTGCTGCCATCAAATCTTCTAGGCTGTAGTTTGATTTGCCACTTCTCATTTCCATTCTTTTTTTCCCCTTTTCTACCCCACTTCTGACACCAATTTGTTACATCTCTGGTCGTTTGTTAATTTCCCGTAGAAATTATTTCCGAGAAACTTCAGCGATACAAGTCCTTTCTTAATTGAAACTAGTTTATTCCTTCTCAATACAACTTTGCAATACACAGAATTTCCACAGTCACTTTAACTTATACACACGCTATAATTCACAACGATTCCCGCATTTTACTTACGGTCACTATCGCTCGCTTGACTCAATCATATGTCTCTATATCTGTCCATCTACTATCTTATCTCTGCTTTGTTTGCCGGGCTTATATACAAAAAAGAGGGCACCTAGAAAAGACTCGACTTGCCAGGAAAAGTCAAGATCCTTCGAGAATCTCATGACGTCTTACCAGAGTGACGTGACTTCCGCTGTCGTAACAATAGACAGACTGGGAGAGAAGTAAACAAGTTATACAATCTTATTATGTATTAATATTATATTAAAGTTAACCAAAATTTGGGGGCCACCGTATTTTTAATGACTGAATTCGTTCCCTCTTTCTTTTTGCATCGAAATGATTTTTTTTCTGTGCTTTATTAGTACTGCTACAGACCACGTGAGTTTCATTTTAATATAACATGCAAATAAACACCAAAACATCCACACATCTCCTCATCTGAAGTTCTGGATTGTTCCTACAGTTATAAAATTTCCAAATGCATAAACTAATAGAATTGTAACATTAATGCTCTCAAATACCGATAAATAGGCCGTGTTCACCACCAAAAACAGGTTTGTTTGGAAGAATGTTCAAGTTTTTCTTTTGCAAGGATAATACCGTTGTAATATTCCTTATTTCTGGCTGGTTTATTTTGTATCATCTAGTAAAACAAAAAAAAATTCAAAATAATGTTCACTTAATGATAATGAAAGAGTTTTTTGACGGGCTATACTGTTATTAATATTAATTATCCTGTAATTTATTTAGCCATAATTAGCTTAAAAATATAAATGATTAGATTTATTATCTTAACTGAATCTTTTATGTTTTTATAGTTAAGCGAAACTTTTACCACTAGTGTTCCCTGGTGGGTAAGCTGTAAGGTTGTGGACTTACTGGTTCGATTACCCGTGATGGGCAGAACGCCAATAGTTCATTGTACAGCTCTCTCAGTAGTACCGTTTTGTATATTGGTATTACCACAGATGTTTAAAATCCTCTGAACTTGTTCTAATAGGTAAATTACAAATATATATACCAATAAGTCTAAGAGATAATTTGTACACTCGTTTACTATTCTTATTGAAATTCCATCATGCTCTGTATGGTTCACACTTTTTGTGACTCATATAGTTTTCACATCCTCTTTACCTGAAAACATTGAATTATTGTTTTTCTTTTTCACATCCTCTTTACCTGAACACATTGAATTATTGTTTTTCTTTTTCACATCCTCTTTACCTAAACACATTGAATTACTGTTTCACTTTTTCACATTCTCTTTACCTGAACACATTGAATTATTGTCTCTATTTTTCCTATCCTCTTTATCTAAACACATTGAATTATTGTTTCTATTTTCCTATCCTCTTTACCTAAACACATTGAGTTATTGTTTCTCTTTTTCACATCCTCTTTACCTGAACACATTGAATTATTGTTTTTCTTTTTCACATTCTCTTTACCTGAACACATTGAATTATTGTTTTTCTTTTTGCACATCCTCTTTACCTGAACACATTGAATTATTGTTTTTCTTTTTCACATCCTCTTTACCTAAACACATTGAGTTATTGTTTCTCTTTTTCACATCCTCTTTACCTGAACACATTGAATTATTGTTTTTCTTTTTCACATCCTCTTTACCTAAACACATTGAATTACTGTTTCACTTTTTCACATTCTCTTTACCTGAACACATTGAATTATTGTCTCTATTTTTCCTATCCTCTTTACCTAAACACATTGAATTATTGTTTCTCTTTATATTAAATATTTTACATGGTTCATTATTAATTTATATTATAAGTTTTTTAATTAAAATGGTTTGTAAAAATTTCAGTTATTTCATTATAATTTCTTCTGTCAGCATCTGCACAATCAGGTAATATTATTTCCTTATTGTTTTTATAAATTAGTATATCAACAAACTTCTGTTATTTTTTGTCGTATCACTTTGACATTTTAAAAAATCTATTTTTTCATATTCTTAGCTTTTAAGTTTATTTCTATAACGTTTATAATATTTATTAAAAGAATATGTTTTATACCATTTGTATATTATATCTTCAACGTTCTACAAATATTTCCTATAAATTGTTAATATCTGTACAAATATTTGTATATTATATCTTCAACGTTCTACAAATATTTCCTATAAATTGTTAATATCTGTACAAATATTTGTATATTATATCTTCAACGTTCTACAAATATTTCCTATAAATTGTTAATATCTGTACAAATATATTTTTCCACAATGGATTTTTTTCTTAAAATGTTCTTCACATTTGACAATCACTTTTTTTCGTTTCTCTAACTGTATTATCGTGTGTTTTTTCATATACGATAACGATCACATGTTGGTCTTCATATAATTGCTACATATAAACTTTGTCTAGTTTGTCTTATAAATATATGATATAAACTAGAATTTGAATGGTTTACCTCTCTTGTTGATTCACCTATATATATTTTTAATTTGATTATTTGTTAATAAATTTTCTAATTCGTTTAAGAACTTATATATATTGTAAAGTCGTGTGATCTATAAATAGCTATTATAAGCATAAAACTTTCTTCTAGATATATAGACAAAATTTATTCTGTTCATACTTCATTATTTTCAATTTGTCAATTAATTTAATTTTTATGCTGATTTTAACATATACCATTACTCCCCCGACCTATCTTGTCTAAAGTTATAAACGACAAGCTGTTTAACATGTACCAATACTCCTTCGACTTATCTTGTCTAAAGTTATAAAACTACAAGCTTTTAACATATACCATTACTCCCCCGACTTATTTTGTCTAAAGTTATAAAACTACAAGCTGTTTAGCATGTACCATTACTTCCCCGAATTATCTTGTCTAAAGTTATAAAACTACAAGCTGTTTAACATATACTATTACTCCCCGACTTATTTTGCCTAAAGTTATAAAACTACAAGCTGTTTAACATATACCATTACTTCCCCGAATTATCTTGTCTAAAGTTATAAAACTACAAGCTGTTAAACATATACCATTACTTCCCCGAATTATCTTGCCTAAAGTTATAAAACTACAAGCTGAATGCTCATCATATGATGGAAAATAATAATTAAGTTTTCTTCTCAAAATTATATCTAAATAAATGATTTATGAAGATGTTTTCTAATTATTAATTATATTCTAGTAACAATATATGTATGGAGAATGACTATCCTATTTCTAGTATTTCACGAAAACAACATTTTTTATGTATATTTCGTCATCTACTTTAAGTATTGTTTGATTAGCATTTTGAGTTCTGTATACTTGTAAGTTATGTTCAAATGTTTTTCTTGATAAATCCTTATAGATTAAAACATGCGAAAAGTTATTCTCAATGACATATTCCTATTGGTCAACTGTATGACCCTGTTAATTATTAATTGTGATGGTAAAGACAGTGAATTTTATTATAAATTTTGGGGTCTTCTCTTTGGACTGTCATCCTGGTTCTGGCTTTGTTAGCCTGCTGAGCTGAAGAAGCGTGCTTTAATTTGAGCATTTTAAAAAATTGAAATGTGCTGCGGGTAAAACATGCGGATTAGTATAAAGTTGTAGCCGAGGGTTCCGATTCGAGAAACTCTGGTAATGTTGTGTCAATGGGACTTTATTAGTCCATAGACTGAAAATGGTAGGAATCACTGACGTAGAGGGCGAGAAGTATGAGTCAGCGCCATCTAGTGTAGAAATGGTTTGTTTGAATATTTTAACATATTCCTAGCAGCTTTCTTGTTATTTCTGTTTAATGTTAAAGATGGAAAACAATGAAATGAATTTCAACACTGAAATTAAGTTTATTAGTGATAATGTTTTATGGCTCGTTTATTAGTAGCACATAAAACACAATTAAACTTTTTTACATTTTAACCTGTTTTCATTTTATCATCATATTTTCAGTTCCCCTTAACTAATATCTTTATTTCGATTTATAAGTTTGACGAAGAAGTTCACTAACTAAGATAAATTAGGGTTTTACTTCAGGTGATTTGTTTTTGTTAAGCCCAAAACTCCACATTGGGCTATGTGTGCTGTGCCCACCACGAATATCGAAACCGCCGAGTCACCGAAGGGCCACTTATAGTGAACGAAATGTACTATACTTTGAAACTAATATACAGAATTTTCAGGACAAAACTTGCCTCCCTACATACATCATACTTTATGTGTTTTGTTGTTTAGGGTAAATACAGCTGGTAAACACTTGTTGTAGGTGACTATGGTTCCTCTCTCTAACATTAGGTAACAGGCTCAGCTGGCCTCGGAAGCAGACAAAAAGAGTTACGATGGCTCTAAACTTGGAAGTAGTTTCTGGTATCTAAATTTCGCATGTAGTTTCGACAACAGTTTCTGAACTTCGGAAGTAGTTTCTACTGCAGCTTTGCTGCGGTTTCAACAGTCTGGAGGCGTCAAGTCTGAACAGTTTACGTTAATGCAGCACGTGAAAGCTCGGCTAAGAAAGTTTTACTCTGATAGTTATTTTCTTTGTCATTACTACGAAGCTCAGTTTTTTTCTTTATTTCTCCTTACTTTTGATCGGTATGCGCAAACATTGATTTTTAAAGATTTCATTTTACGGCTTAGTCACTGTTATAAGTCTCAGCCAAATCTAATTAATTCAACATGTACACACACTTTCATTGATATACAACTCATACGTTTTGTAGAATGTCATGGTTCAAAATAATATAATATAAGGATTTCAAATACTCATAAATATACTTATTCAAAGTCGGATTGGGTTGTTTATAAATAACATTCCTTATAAGGATATCTGTGCTCTGCCCACAGCAGGTATCGCAACCCTATTTTTAGCGTTATAAGCCCACTGACTTACCGTGGAGCTACTGGGGGTATTCCTTTTAAGAAAAATGTTTTAAATGTTAAAACTAAATCTAATCGTTCTTACAAATTGTGGTGACGTCATTTACCAAACTTGTCTCATTTCGCTAACTTCGGATATTTGATACAGATCCACGAGTGCAAAAAAACGTATCCGAAGGCGAATTGTTAACCCAACAACTGGAGAAGAACTGAGTGTGAATGACGAGTATCGGTAGCCGTAGGTAATAAAACGGTGACCGGTTATCCACGGACCGCGGGACTGGTTATTGCCTTCCGTGCTTATTGAAATTACGGAAGAAACAAAAAGGACGGAGATTCCCCGTACAGACAACGATCTTTTAAGGGGAACGTATTGATCCGTTCATCATTATCTTGAACCCAATACGTCTGTGAGCTCGTAGTAATGAGGAGACGCAAGAAAAGTTGAAAGAGTTTTTAATTTCCTCCATTATAAAGAGCGCTTTGGTGTTTAACCATTCCCTCTTTTTCTTTAGTTTCCCCTGAAAGGTTTTTCATTAGAATCTTCAGAAGGCTGCTTTGATGAGATTAGAAGCTGCATCTATTCGCAATTTACGGAAAAGTTTACCGAAAAAAAATCGACGGTGTCGTTTATTAATTTCTGTCACGTGTCAGTAGACATCGTACACTTGTTTTTCATTAGACATCGTAATGAAGCAACATATTGTTCGTTGTTGTTTAAAACCTTGAAGAAAAATCTAGCTTAAGCAGGTGAGAAAACGATTGTGTTTTTTCTTTCCACCATCGCACCAGAAACATGATTAAATAAGTAGACACAGCGGAGTTAGCAATGGTACATGGTTTGTGTCTCGTTGTTGGAAAATCGTGCCTGTTACATGTGTCTTGAATAAACGTTTCGAGTGAAAGAAGTTAGCCCCCTAGCGATCACAAAGAGCAGCAGATACGTCTGATGAGAACACCAGTTTCCAATGATTACTTGTTTTGTTTTTTTGTGTTACACAAAGTTTGAAAACAATGATTTATATAAACAAACAAATTATAGATTTCACAAGGAGAAGATCTCGCGGATTATAGCTAAGATTGCCAGTAAAATCGAAACTATATATTGTTGTTTAATGTAAAATAAAACAGTGGTGAAAAGCCCGCCAAATTAAAATAATTTTATTGGTGAACACGAAAAAAAAACAAAACAAATTTCGGGCAACAGCCCTTCATCGGGTTTCCAGTGAGACTTAAACCATTCTAGAAAGGTCAAAGTGAAAGAAAAAACAACAAATAACACGGGACTCGAAGTCTTGTGATCACGTTCTTAAGCTACAAATGATCTGAGGGAAGTAACATACAAAGACAAAATTAATAATAACAATTATTAGATTATAAAGTATAATAGTACTGTCTGTTGTATGTCCATGTAACTACTTCTATATAAATATAATAGTACTGTCTGTTGTATGTCCATGTAACTACTTCTATATAAATATAATAGTACCGTCTGTGGTATGAAACTACTTCTATATAAATATAATAGTACCGTCTGTGGTATGTAACTACTTATACATAAATATAATAGTACCGTCTGTTGTATGTAACTACTTCTATATAAATATAATAGTACCGTCTGTTATATGTAGCTACTTCTATATAAATATAATAGTACCGTCTGTTATATGTAGCTACTTCTATATAAATATAATAGTACCGTCTGTTGTATGTAACTACTTCTATATAAATATAATAGTACCGTCTGTGGTATGTAACTACTTCTATATAAATATAATAGTAGTGACTGTTGTATGTCCATGTAACTACTTGTATATAAATATAATAGTACTGTCTGTTGTATGTTTATGTAACTACTTCTATATCAATATAATAGTACTGTCTGTTGTGTCCATGTAACAAATTCGCAGGGTTTGAATGGATATTCACCAAAATTCGTATGGAGGTTCATTAGGTCCATGTGGGGGTACATACAAATTTTCAGTTTTGCATTTTGCGTTTCGCGTTTTTTTACCACTACTTCGTCCCCTGTTGATAGATCTTCACCAAATCTGACATGGATGTTTGTGAAACCATGGGGAGATAATATAGGTATGTATTTTTAACATATATATACAATACACAGCGTTGCCTATTTCACCAAATTTGACATGAATGTTTGTGGATCTATGGGGAGATAATCTAGGTATGTATCTTTAACATATATATATACAATACACAGCGTTGCCTATTTCACCAAATTTGACATGAATATTTGTGGATCTATGGGGAGATAATCTAGGTATGTATCTTTAACATATATATACAAT